>NC_043700.1:167355084-167419281 GCF_006229205.1 Suricata suricatta
ATAACATGGATATATACTACTCAATGATGAAAAGAATGAACCTTGCTATTTGCAACAATGTGGATGGAACTGGAGGGTATTATAGTAAGTAAAAAAAGTCAGTCAGAGAAAGACAGATATCATATGATTTCACTCATATAAGGAATTTTAGAAAATTAACAGAAGACCATGAAGGAAAGGAAAGGAAAATAATAGTTACAAACAGAGAGAAGAAAACCATAAGAGACTCTTAAATACAAGGAAAAAACCGAGGGTTGATGGGGCTAGAGGGGAAAATGGGTGATGGGCATTGAGGAGGGAACCAGTTGAGAAGAGCACTGTGTGTTATGTAAGTGATGAGTCACGAGAATCTATGTCCTAGCCAAGAGCACAGTGTATACCCTGTAGGTTAGCTTACTTGTTAATAAATCATATTTTAAAATAAAAGAGAAATAAAGAAAACACAAAATACTCCAACAAAAAAAAATGCTAGAACTGATACACAAAACAAAGTTCAGGGTACAAATCCATGTACAGTATTCGGTTGTATTTCTATACACCAATAATGAAGCAACTGAAAGAGAAATCAAGGAATCAATCTACTTTACAATTGCACCAAACCATAAGGTATTTACAAATAAACTTAATGAAAGAGGTGAAAGACTTGTACTCTGAAAACTATAAAATACTAATGGAAGAAATTAAAGATGACACTAAGAAATGGAAAGAGGCTCCATGCTCAAGGATTGAAAGAACAAATATCATTAAAATGTCTATACTACCCATAGCAATCTACACATTTAATGTAATCTCTATCAAAATAACACCAGCATTTTTCCCAGAGCTAGAACAAACAATCCTAAAATTTGCATGGAACCAAAAAGTCCCCAAAAAGCCTAAGCAATCTTGAAAAAGAAAAGAAAACCTGCAGGCATAAAAATTCTGGACTTCAAGTTATATAAAAAGCAGTGGTAATTAAAAAAGTATGGTACTGACACAAAACCAGACTTGTAGACCAATGGAAAGAAATAGAAAACCCAGAAAAGAACTCACAACTATATGATAAATTATTATTTGACAAAGTAGGAAAAATATCTGATGGAAAACATCTCATTAACAAATGGTGTTGGGAAAACTGGGCTTCAAAATGCAGAAAAATGAAACTGAGTCATTTTCTTACACCATATACACACACAAAATTCAAAATGGATAAAACACCTATGCCTTTGAGACAGGAAACCATCCAAATTCTACAGGAGAACACAGGCAGTAACCTCTTTGACACAGGCTGCAGCAACTTCTTACTAGGTATGTCTCCTGAGGGAAGGGAAACAAAAAGAAAAACTAACTCTTGGGACTACATCAAAAACATTTCTGCACAGAGAGGGAAACAATCAACAGAACTAGAAGCCAATCTACTAAATGGGAGAAGCTATTTGGAAATGACATATCCAAAAAAGGTTTAATATCCAAAACATATAAAGAACTGACATTATTGAATACCAAAATAACAAATAATCCAATTAAAAAATTATCATGGACAGAAGACATGAATATATATTTCTCCAGAAAAGACATCCAGAAGGCCAACAGACACAAGAAAAGATACTTAATATCATTCATCATCAGGGAAATACAAATCAAAACTACAATGAGCTATCACCTGACACAAGTCAGAATGGCTAAAATTAACAACAGAGAAAAAATAGGTGTTAGTGAGAATGTGGAGAAAGGGGAGCCCTTTTACATTGTTGATGGGAATGTAAACTGGTGCAGCCAGTCTGGAAAACAGTATGGAAGTTCCTCAAAAAGTTAAAAATAGGACTACCATAAGATCCAGCAATTGCACTACTAAGTATGTAGCTAAAGGATACAAGAAGATTGGTTTGAGGGGCACCTGGGGGGCTCAGTCGATTAAGCCTCCAACTTCAGCTCAGGTCATGATCTCACATTCGTGGGCTCGAGCCCCGCATTGGGCTCTGTGCTGGCAGCTCAGAGCCTGGAGCCTGCTTCCGATTCTGTGTCTCCTTCTCTCTCTGCCCCTCCCCCTCTCATGCTCTGTCTCTCTCTGTCTCAAAAATAAACAAAACATTAAAAAAATAAAAAAAAGAAGAAGAGGATTGGTTTGAAGGGATACAGCACTCCAACATTTAAACCAGCATTATAAATAATGGTCATATTATGTAAAGTGTTCAATGTCCATTGACTGATGAATGAATAAAGAAGAGGTGGTGATGATGGTGGTGGGGTGTAAGTATAAACGCAATGGAATGTAATTCAACCATATAAAGAGTAAAATCTTGCCTTTTGCAACAACATGGATGGAGTTAGAGAGTATTATTATGCTAATTGAAATAAGTCAGAGAAAGACAAATGTCATATGATTTCACTTATATGTGTAATTTAAGAAACAAAACAGATGAAAATGGGGGAAATATATGTAAATGAGGAAACACACTCTTCACAATGGAGAACAGTGTGAGGGTTACTGGAGGCCAGCTGAATGGGGGCCTGGATAAAGATGTGATGGGCATTCGGAGGGCACTTGTGGTGAGCTCTGGATGTTGTATGCAAGTGAGGAGTCACTAAACTCTTTACTTGGAACTCATATTACACTGTGTGTTAACTAACTTCATTTATTTTTTTTATTTTTACATGTATTTATTTTTTTAAATAGTTTATTGTCAAATTGGTTTCCATATAACACCCAGTGCTCTTCCCCACAAGTGCCCTCCTCCATCACCACCATCACCCTTCCCCCTCCCACTTCAACCCTCAGTTCATTTTCAGTATTCAATAGTCTCTCAGATTTTGCGTCCCTCTCTCTCCTCAACTCTCTTTTCCCTTTCTCCTCTCCATGGTCCTTCATTAAGTTTCTCCTGTTAGACCTATGAGTGCAAATATATGGTATCTGTCTTTCTCCGCCTGACTTATTTCGCTTAGCATGGACCCTCGAGGTCCATCCACTTTCCCACAAATGGCCAGATTTCATTCTTTCTCATTGCCATGTAGTACTCCATCATGAATATATACCACATCTTCTTGATCCACTCATCAGGTGATGGATATTTAGGCTCTTTCCATGATTTGGCTATTGTTGACAGTGCTGCTATGAACATTGGGGTACATGTGCCCCTATGTGTCAGCAATTCCGTATCCCTTGTGTAAATCCTTAGCAGTGCTATTGCTGGGTCATAGAAGAGTTCTATGGATAGTTTTTTGAGGAACCTCCACACTGTTTTCCAGAGTGGCTGCATCAGTTTACGTTCCCACCAACAGTGTAGGAGGGTGCCCATTTCTCCACATCCTCGCCAGCCTGTAGACCAACTGGATGTCCTCTTTGGAAAAGTCTGTTTATGACTTCTGCCCATTTCTTCATTGGATTATTTATTTTTTGGGTGTGGAGTTTGGTGAGTTTCTTGTAGATTTTGGATACTAGCCCTTTGTCTGTTATGTCATTTGCAACTATTGAGCAGGGGACCACCAGGTTGCCTAAGGAGGGGTGAACAAGCCCAGGTCGGAAACGGAGCGGGTCAAAACTCCCTGCTGATCAGTAACTTCATTTAAATAAATACTTTACTGAAGACAAAGGAAGCAAAAGTAAAAATGAACTATTGGGACCTCATCAAAATAAAAATTTTCTGCACAGTGAAGGAAATGATCAACAAAACTAAAAGGCAACTGATGAAATGGGAGATGATTTGCAAATGACATATCTGATAAAGGGTTAGTATCCAAAATCTATAAGGAATTTATCAAACTCAACATGCAAAAAACAAATAATCCAGTGAAGAAATGAGCTAAAGATGTGAACAGACCCTTCTCCAAAGAAAACATCCAGCTGGCCAACGGACACATGAAACAATGTTCAATGTCATTCATCATCAGAAACTACAAATCAAAATCACAATGATATATCACCTCACACTTGTCAGAATGTCTATCATTAACAACTCAGGCAACACATGTTGGCAAGGATGTAGAGAAAGAGGCTCTCTTTTGCACTGCTAGTAGGTATTCAAACTGGTGCAGCCACTCTGGAAAACAGTATGGAGTTTAAAAATAGAACTACCCTATGACCCAGCAATTGCACTACTAGGTATTTATCCAAGGGATGCAGGTATGTTGTTTCAAAGGGACACATGCACCCCAATGTTTATAGCAGCACTATCAACGATAGCCAAAGTATGGTAAGAGCCCGAATGTCCATCAATGGATGTATAGATAAAGAAGATGTGATACATACATATACAATGGATTACTCAGCAATTGAAAAGAATGAAATCTTGCCATTTGCAACTACCTGGACAGAACTAGAGGGTATTATGTTAAGCAAAATTAGTCAGTCAGAGAAAAAAAATATCATATGACTTCACTCATATGAGGAATTTAAGATACAACACATATGAACATAAGGGAAGGGAAGCAAAAATTAATATAAAAACAAGGAGGGGGACAAAAATCAGACTCTTAAAATGGAGAACAAACAGAGGGTTACTAGAGGGTTGTGGGAGGGAATGGGCTAAAAGGGTAAGAGGCATTAAAGAGTCTACTCCTAAAATCATTGTCATACTATATGCTAACTAACTTGGAGGTAAATTAAATAATTTTTAATAATTAAAAAATTTTAGAAGAGATATACAGTTAAATTCATATTATCCTAATACTGCAAAAATGGTGTATAAACTAATTTTATATCTAGTTATAAAAGTTGAAAAACAATATTTAAAGTAACTATACTTCAATAATTATTAATTATACACAATATAAAAGATATAGTATAACATCACTGGCATTAAATGTGGGAGAAGGAGAACTAAAAGTTTAGAGTTTTTGTTTATAATTGAAGGTCAGTTGTAATCAGCTTATATATACTAGACTGTCTTCTATACCCAATGTTTTATGTAATCCTGATGGTAACAGCAAAGAAAAACACATAGTAGTGACATAAAATATAAATAGAAAGGAATCAAGGCACCTGGGTGGCTCTGTCGGTTAAGTGTCTGACTTCGGCTCAAGTCAGGATCTCATGGTTCCTGGGTTTGAACCCTGGGTCAGGCTCAGTGCTAACAGCTCAGAGCCTGGAGTCTGCTTCCGATTCTGAATCTCCCTCTCTCTCTGCCCCTCCCCAGCTTGCTCTCTCTCTCTCTCTTTCTCAAAAATAATAAACCTTAAAAAATTTTAATAAAGAAAGAAAGAAAGAAATTATATAAAGAAAACAAACAATACCATTGAGGGGAAAAACGCAAACAAAGGAAGACAAGAGAGGTAGAAAAGAATTCAGGAACTTTTAAACAAAACAATTAATGAAATCATAGTAGTATGTCCTTCTTAAGTATCAAAAATGATTTTAAATCAAAGTGAACTAAATTTTTCAATCAAAAATCACAAACGGCTAAATATGTTTAAAAAACACACAAACCAAGATCTAACAATATTGACTGCCTACAAAAGATTTACTTTCCTGTTCAAAGCACATGTAGGTTGAGAGTGAAGAGATACAAAAAGACTTTCCAGGCAAATGGTAACCACAAGGGAATAATGGTGGCTGTCCTTATATCAGGTAAAGTAGTCTTTCAGTTAAGATCAGTTACAAAAAACAAATAGGTCACCACAAAGTATGACAGCAGTTCTTTCAACAAGAGGATATACCAATTGTAAATATACACATACCCAGCTATGGAGCCTCTAAATATTTAATATAAATATTAACAGACCAGAAGGGAAAAATGGACAGCAACAAATTAATAGTAAGAAAACTCAATATGCCACTTTCAACACTAGGTTAAAAAATTCAGACAGAAAATTAATAAGAAAGGAGCAGTTATACCTAAAGCCATTTATAGATTCAATGTCACTTTTATCAAAATTCCACCGACATTTTTCACACAAATAGAAAAAATAATTATAAAATTCATGTGGAACCACAAAAGATTCCAAAAAGCCAAAGTAATCTTGAGACACAAACAAATAAAAAGCATAGCTAGAAGCATCATACTCCTGATTTTAAACTATACTACAGAGCTATATTAATCAAAAGAGAGGTGCCTAGGTGCCTCAGTGCGTTGTGACCAACTTTGTCTCAGGTCATGATCTCATGGTTCATGAGTACAAGCCCCACATCCGGCTCTCAATGACAGCTCAGAGCCTGGAGCCTGCTTCAAATTCTCTCTCTCTCTCTCTCTCTCTCTCTCTCTCTCTCTCTATCTCTTTCAGCCTTTCCCTGCTCACATTCTGTCTTTCTCTCTCAAAAATAAAAATTAAACTAAAAATTTTTCTAAAAAAAAGAATATGGTACTGACATAAAAATAACATCAATGAATAGAATAGAATAGAGAGCCCAGATATAAATCCATGTTTATACAGTCAACCAAATTTTGACAAAAAAGCCAAGAATACTCAGTGGGGGAAAAGATAGTTTTCCAGTTTTGAAAAAAAATAGATATTCACATGCAAAAATATAGAATTGGACCCCTATCTTATATCACCCACCAAAATTAACTTGCAATGGATTAAAGGCTTAAATATAGAACTAGAAATTGTACAATTCCTGGAAGAAAACAGGGGAAAAATGTCCTTGGCATTGGTCTTGGCAATGATTTTTTGGATGTAACATCAAAAGTAAAAGCTAAAACCAACACCTGGGACTCCATCAACCTTAAAAGTTTCCTCACAACAAAGGAAACAATCAATAGGATGAAGAGGTGATTTGCAGAATGCGAGAAAATATTTGCAAACTGCATATACCCATGGGTTTAACATTCAAAATATACAAAGAATTCAAACACCTACATGGCAATAATAATAATAATAATAATAATAATAATAATAATTTGATTCTTAAAATGGGCAGAATATTTGAATTGAAATTTTTCCAATGAATTATACACAGGATGAACAGGTAAATGAAAAGATGCTCACCACCATTAATCATCAGGAACATGCAAATGAAAATTACAACAATATGTCACTTTACCATTATCATACAATGTAATCTTCTTCTTAAAAATGTTTCCAACATTTAACTCTTAAAGATATTCTGAGACCTGTAGCTCCACTTTATTTAACTGCTATGTAATCTTACATTTTATAAGCACAGCACAAAGTTATTTATCTATTTCTCTACTGAAGGACAATTATTTCCCCCCCTTTTTAAATATTTTAACCATCACCTCTATGAACATACTTCCTGTGTACTTATGTTAGTGTTTTTCTGCAAGTTAAATTTTTGCAATATATGTGCTTGGTGTTAAAAGATCATTTTAATTAATATTATGGAACTTTAATTTGTATTTCTCTGAAAACTAGTGAGATCTAGTATGTATCTCTGTATGTATGTACTTAATTTCCCCCCAAATCTCTTCTTCCATGAATTTATATTATTTATTCTATTTTTTATTTATAGTATTGATTATAAGTATTATTATATTTTATGATACTAATTCTATGTCATTTATTTCACTGCAAGTATCTTCTACTATCGGTTGTTTCTTTATTTTGCAGGATGATCATAATGATTACTCTGTGTTTGAGAAATAAATATCTGCCCCTCTGTGGGTAATAATAATTGAAAAGTCAAAGTAGATTTGCTTAGCTAAGGCTGCACTACAGAGGAGTTATATAAATACAGATCTTTGTTGGTAGATTGACCATGGTTTGACTGATAGAAAGCACTGAAGTTAGCAAATTTCTCAAATCAAATTCAAATGCATCGTCTTTTCCAATTTAACAATTTGGTTACCCAGATCTGAGACAGGGTAAAACAACCATACTTCATCATTCTTAGCACAGAAAGCATTTTCCATTTTTTTTATTTGTGGCAGATGAAATGATTATTTATCTCATTCAAACAAATGTTTTATGCCTATCTTCATTGAGGTTTCTAATAGCCCTTAAGGAAGGATATTATCTTTGAATGATACTCCTATGGGCAATCTCACATACATCTTCCTCCTAGAAGACCCATATATGAATTTGCCCCCATCCAGTAGACTAATATTCAACTACTTTGTCAAATAATTTTCCAAATATGGCTATCCTCAGGTGCTAATACTATTTTTTTCTATTGATCTACAAGTAATCACATTAAAACAGATATTGAAGTTTTTGCTTATTTTCTTGCCTTCAATATTTAGTAACTGTGTCATCTAATTTAGACATGCCACTTAACTTTTCTAAATAGATTTTCTTACCTCAAAAAGCCTTTGAAATCTTCTTCTAAAACAAAGCCTACTTAATGCCTATACTTTCAAATTGGATCCAAAAACCAAGCTTTTAAAAGAGAAGCAGTTATAAAAAACTATTTCAGCCTGATATACTGAAGAAAATACTCAGAAGGAGCCATTGTGATCCAGGCAATAGTATTTAGTCTCCAAGAACACAGGTACACTATTTGATGATGTGCTATTTTGCAAAGATATAGAACACTTTAGTTGTCTGGAAAAAATAACTTCGTGTGTTATTTGAGGTGATGGAAATCATCTGAATGAGAACTTACATTTAAAAGAAAAAATTGCTAAATCATGCAGCATACTGAAGAGGAGAATAATTTGGAATGAAACAAAAAACTAGCAGGGGAGGCACAGGTATTTAAGGGCTATTTATTGCTAAAAAGAATGGTAATAGAGTTACCAACACTAGCTCAAGAAAGAGGGAAATTGAAATATTATGGCCTAGAAAACATGAACTTCCCATGTAAAAACAGAAAAAAACATATAAGGCTATACTAATTGTGGTGCTAATCTGTGAGAAAGTGGATGATATATATCTGACAAAGTTATTTCCCATGTTTCTCTAATATATATTCAAGCATCCAAATATTTTGTGAATATTTTAATCTTCCTTGAGGAAATTGATACAGCCTGTTGAGAATACCTACTGGAACTCCATGAAGCTGCTGGAGAACCCGGTAGAAGACCATACACTCATAGGTCTAACAGGAGAACCATGGGGAGGGGAAGGGGGAAAGAGAGTTGGAGAGAGAGAGGGACACAAATCATAAGAGACTATTGAATACTGAGAACCGACTGAGGGCTGAATGGGGAGGCGGTGGAAGGAAGGGGGTGATGGTCACGGAGGAGGGCACTTGTCGGGAGAAGCACTGGGTGTTATATGGAAACCAATTTGACAATAAACTATTATTAAAAAAGATTACCATACAAAGAGTATGAATCAAAATATTACAAACCCTGAATTGGGGGGAGGATAACAAAGAAATTATCAAAGTGCTTCCTTGAATCAAAGCTTCTTAAGAGCCAAAATGAGTCGACAGAGGTGGTTGGATACTGGCAATTAAATACTGGGGGCTAATAAAATGAGGCTGTTAGAAATTTCTATTTTCTGAAGTATTTCTTTCTGGAAAATATTTCCACCAAAGTTAAAATTTGTGGACTGTGCTAGCAGTAGGATTCTTAAACACTGGCAGTCAAGTGAACAGATGGGCAGAACTTTAATCAGGTTATGTAGAAGAAATGTTTTAAAGATGCAGCGAAGCACAAATTCAAATGACACAGCACAACTGTGTGCTATAGGGCAGCAACAGCTGTGGTCAGGCCTCCTGGCAGTTACTTATGGTTCCTGTCAAGCAGTTGCTATCAGACAAATTTGATTTGCTGCAGTTAAATGATGGTGTCAAAAAGAAAGCAAAGGTGGCTTGTAAGCTAACAAGGTTAAAGACAAAGTTCATTCAGAAGCAAAGCTGATTTTTTTTTCCTTTACATCCTCACACCTGTTATATAAACTTCCTTAAATTTTTGACCTGTGTTACACTTACGTCTCTTCTCTACTTAGATTTCTTTCGTGAATAAAAATAATTAATTATAAATGAGCAGCACTAATCACTACTACCTCACTTTTTCAACTGATCCACTTTGAACATTGTTTTTGAAATGGCTCATCTCCTGTTTGAATTCCCCTGTGTTCTGATTAGTCCTAGGCATTTTTTGGAGTGTATGAGTTGAAATGTCCTCTCTTATAGTGAAATCGAACATTTGTGTTTTATACTTTAACAGATCTCTAACAACCATTGATATTTTTCTAAATAAACATTTGAAAATACAGTGTCTTAAGGATTTCACAAGCAACATGTCAAAATATAAAGAGACATAATATCTACACATTTATATTGCATAATTTACACAAATCATATTTATTACAGTGAAAGAGATGCATTTGTCTGTGACATTTCAACATTCCCAATTCTTATATAAGCCAAGGATTTATTTCTGATAGTCTAGGCCAGTGAGTGCTTTACCATTAAAAACTCTCTGGATGCTGCTATGTTTGATTTATGGTTGCTCTGCCTCTAAAAAGTTCTTAATAAATTCTAGACAAAGCACTCAGAGTGATCATTTCAGTGCTTAAGTCAGAAGATTCTATTCCTCTGCTCAGAATCTCAGAACCAATGGCTTCCATCTCATTCCCTGATGAGATTTCATCCAATCTTGCCCCCAATTAATTCCCTAAATCCAACTCCTGTTACTCTTTCCTTCCATTGTAGCTATACTGGTTTTCTCAATGTTATGGTAATGCATTGCACATTTCTCTGCCTTGGGACATTTGAGCTCTTCTCCCCTCCACTAGCATACTTCATTAGAGACATTTTCCATGCCTTGCTTCCTTCCTTTTTCTTCAAGTTTGTCCTCAAATGGCAACTTCACAGTTCAGCCTTCTGTAACTACACTGCTTAAAATTAAAGCCCCCCTCACCACCCCATAGTTCTTTATTCTATCTTTATCTTATTTTCCCCATTAATTTTAACAACTTCTGGCATATGATAATTCATAGTTACTGCTCCTCATATATATTGGCCATATCAATATTGGATAGGTATGGCTACAGGAATGTCTAGAATGTCTAGAGATTTTGTCGGCATTTTTAGCCATAAACATAAGTAATTACATGATTAGAGAGATTTATGTTTCTAAATTCTATATTCGAGTAAGAGATCGAGACCTGGTAAAGTATCCAATTTAATCCCTTTATTTGACATCTATTTAAAAAAAAATCTAGACCCAATAGGCTAAATGACTAGACAAGGTAGCTATAGATGGATTTGTTAGAGATAGCATCAAAACTTGAGTGAGCCCCCTGCCTCCAGGGTTTAGGATCAACAAAGTACTGTACTACAGGGTCTAGAATCTGGTCTAGAATCATGAGATAATGGTGTATTCTAGTCCTTTCTCCATCACTTATTAGCTTTCATTTAGTCCTTAGGGCAAAGCAATTAAGTCTCAGTCATCTTCTCTACAAAACTAGGAAATAATAGTATTCAGTTTACAGATGTGTGTTGAAGATAAATTAAGTTAATTTATACAAAACATCAGGGCCCCCCAGATTGTAAGCATTTCAAAGAATGCTAGTTACTGTTACTTTTTAAATAAACAATCACATAATGCATTGCATTACTAAGGGTCTTATGTCACTATAACAAACACAGAGAATATATTGTTTATTGGTATCTGTCTATAACTTAATGATGCTCATTTCCAACATATGCACTAATAACAATCTAATGAAGGTCAGTACAAACTGCATATATATTGGTTGATTGATATTAACAGTTGCAATATTGCTGATAAGGAAACTAACTGGTATAATTATGTCATGGTGGTATTACCTCTAAGGATATGCAGTCACAAGAGTAAAACTCAGTATTGAATCAAGGACAATTCTTTACCTAAGTTTTGTCTGAAAGACCAGTGATACTGCAGGCATATGTTTTATCATCTCTATGTATAAAAAAAGTAAATCTTTCAACAACATAATTTTATTCCAAGTACAATGAGACATGCAATTTCTTCTTAGGTTATACAGTTAGTTGTGACATGATTGGAAACAATTTTTACTACTAAACAGTATTTTAAAAATTATAAGAATTTGGGAGCATTGTTATTTATTCACCTTTTAATATAAGAAATATGTCAGATAAATATGTGACTTGCAAGTTAAGTTTCCAAAATTAACTGATATCATGGGGCAGTTAATGAGCTTTTTTACAAGTAGTCTCCACTGTACTACTTGGCTAATAAAAGATGCTCCTTAGAAGCCAAACTTGAATCAGAGAGATTGGCTATTTTACGACTTACACATCTAGCTATAGATTTTTCAGCCCAGAGCTTCAGTGCCCTTGATGGAGCAGCAAGCACTGCCACATGGGCAATTCTATTTAAATGGGCCTTGAAAGGTAACCCTCATTGACATTAGCTCTTTTAATAGTCTTTGATCCAGGCAAATATTGCACAGGGCAGCAGTTCTATAATCAGGGATTACCATCATGAGTTCAGTGAATACCACTTTGATCAGAACATGTGGCTTAAGAGTTATATACCTCAAGCCAGAATTCATCCTGTCAGCAAGAAACACACCACATGGGTTTCAAATGCTCTGACTGTTGCCTTATTGAGCTCAACTAATTGTTGTTGAATATAACATGGAAATATCTTGAATAAACAATGGGTAAAATTCTGGGGAAAAAAATCTTAAGTTTAAAGACCTAGAAATATTCTAAAGATTTTCCATTAGAGTCAGTTGAAGTGCAACTGATATACTTTCTGTTACACACAGTATTTCAGATAACAGACATTCCAGTGCTTTCAGCAGCCATAAAAGATCCAATGACACATAAAAACCTAGATTGCAATGCCACTGATTCCTACTATTTACTAGTGCAGCTTAGATGTTGAGAATCATCAAGAATGATGTGTCTCATCTCTAGGACACACAGATTTACCATATTTTATATTCCATAATTGAAAGCACATATTCTTAAGCTACAACATATATTTAACTTTTATGTACATATATTTAATATATAAAACAGGATACCATTTATAATCCCATGTTTCAATGTCAAATAGTTTGCTTTTTTTATATTGCTCCTGGTTTCTTTTATATTTTGGTCTATGCTAAAGATATTAAAGCAAACTTATTTATGAGGGTACATTGAAATGGCAGGGCTCTAAAGATTGAATGACGTAGACACATATAAATTTTTCAGTCCCTATAAAACATCTACTTTGCTCTGTAAAGTATAGATATAGGAGGGAATGTGGCAAAATGAGAATGTGTTGGACATTGAATCAGACAAGTATGAGATCATATTCGCCATTTGGATTTTTGTGGCCTTAGGTAAGTTCCTTAACTTGTCCATATATGTCATCCATCAGTCATTGTTTGTGGGTTCTAAAGGGAGTATACTTTCAGGTGAGGCAGCTCCCTTCAGATGGGGGCAATTTCTGAGGAGGGAGGTGACACCAGTCTGCAGCAGGCAGTGCTCAGTAGGGAAGGTGAGTGAGTACCTCTGTTCTGAAGGAGAATCTAAGCAAACCACCACAGCATCAGGATTGGCAATTATTTTGTTAATTCTCTCTTTTCAAAACCTAATATTTTAACCCAAAATTATCAGCTTCTCCTCTCCAAATCTTACAGATTTACACATCTGTATAAAACGTGTCCTCCTTTATTGGGATCATTGTACACTGCTTTTTAATCATTGTCTTCTCACAGATATAATACAGTAAAATAGAAAACCAGTGGCTGAGCAGTTGAGAGTGTGGGATTTGGGTCTAAACCATTTGGATTCATGCCTCAGTTCCCCCAATTACTAGCCATAAGAAATTAGTGACAGTGTATCTTTTGGTGCCTTGGTTTCCTAATCCACAAAGTAGTAGTAAGAACAGTACTTCATAGCTAGTGTGGTTCCGATGAGTTGAACACCATGTAGAAAGCTTTATCAGCACCTGGCATAAAATAATCATTATGTATCAACTTTTATTACTAGTTTACTTATTTATATGTCTCAGTTTGTATTACCAAATTTTGCATGTTTTATTGTAATAGAAGAAAATGAATTCAAACTCCACCATTGTCACTGAGCTTTATAACATTCAAATTCCTCCCAGAATTACTTTATTACATGAAAAACGTGGGAAGTGGAGAACACCCTTTCTGCCTGGAGAGCTTATTTTGAAAACAACATAAGATAATATGTGTGAAAACACTCCAACCTGCAGCCAAGAAATTTAAATGTTCCTAATACACCCTGCTTTCTTACGGCACAGATCTTTGGCATGAAAGCCAGTCTGCCTAGAGTATTTTCTTGTCTCTCTTTTGAGATCTACTTACCCGTCAAGCTTCTGGTTCCTCCTTCCCTATCAAAGTTTTCTATGGCACCTCATAAACACGACCACCCCCATCTTCCTGTGACACAGGTAGCTAAAAATAGGATCACTTTCATCCCTCTCTTTTGTATTGTTCTGTTTTGTTAAGGGCTTTTATTATTTTTTAGCTGCCTTGACAAGATCATTCTTCTAACTGAAGATTTTATCCATTGTTCTGGTATTCCCAAGCCTAGCTCAGCATTTACATCAGTTTTTAAGAGTGGAGCGGGACAGGATGGGACTGGATGAAATGGGAGAGGCTTTATGGCCTGAACTGAATCTTCCACAAACAGTTGAATCTCAGGAAAAGATGTTAGATAACTAGCAAAATATTCATTTCAACTTTACAAGTAGAAATTTATCTTACTTTCATGCCAAAATTACCACAACTAATTTTTTCTAGATTGAATTTTTCAGCACTACTTCAAAATTATTTCTATTGTTTGGCTCAATATCTCAACACAGACTGAGATAAATTCTCCTTCGGATCTCTAATGACCTTGTTTCAAAATATCTTCACAGTACAGGTGATTTTTGAATGTTTCTTATTATACATGACAAAAAAAATACTTAAAGGCAAGAAGAAGACCACCTGAAGTGACTTAGTGTTTTATATAAATTATGTTTCCTTAGCTGGAAGTACACACAGACATACCTCACAGGTGATACTATCAATGGTGATGAAAGTTCTTATTTTTATGTGTCATTGTGAGGGCAATTGAAAAATTCTGGCAGATCTGTTATTTCTTACATTGTATTCATATTTATTGTTGGAACTGTGGAATTTGGTTCACCTCATTTTCTGAGGACTGCCCCAGAAAGAAATAGGAGAGTAGGACACAGAAGTGTTACAGATGATAAACGTCTCAACATTAAGGAACCATATTCATAGTTAGAAATAACTATATTCGTCAATCAGTATTTGTTTGCAATGGAAAAAAATGTTTTTCAACTAGATCTGCTTGTATTAGAATAGCTATGTCTCATCCTTTTAGGGTTTTTCTCCTAAGTTTATGGTGATCATTTTTGGTGATCTGGGTACTATAGTAACTTTTAATTAGTAATGCC
Organism: Suricata suricatta; assembly: GCF_006229205.1. NCBI lineage: Eukaryota > Metazoa > Chordata > Mammalia > Carnivora > Herpestidae > Suricata > Suricata suricatta. The sequence continues at coordinate 167,370,291 of NC_043700.1, forward strand.
TTTGATATTACATTCATTGTAAAAAGAAGATTGAAATATGATAACATGAATTGCAAAGAAAGACCCAAAACAAAACACTAATGGACTAATTAATGGATAGTAATGCATTCTTTCACTTCCTTTTACCTTTCGTTGACTTTGCAGAAAGTAGAACAGTGCTTCTGGGTCAAGTAAAGTTTCACATGCAAGGTTGGTCAAATTTCATTCCCATTTAAACCTTCATTAAACCCCCAAAGTTAGTTGTGTTCTTCTAGGTACCAGTGGTCTGTGCTTTAATAAGTAAGGGTAGCAATACTGCTTAGTGACCCACACATGTTTTCACAGGAATACGGGGATAATGAAGTTGCCCCTTACTTGCAGTGAGACAGAGTTCACTGTCAATTATCTAGGAGTGATTGTCCATTTTTCTCATTATTTCTAACCTTTACTTCCTCTTTTTCCCCTGTCCTAATATTTTTGGACTTTGCATTTTGCCAGCAGAAAATGAAGAGGAAAAAATGGTGAAATACAGAATACAAATGAATATTGTATTGTCATTTCTACATTTTAAAAAATAATTACATCAATTTTTGATCACTTGATCACAAAAGTCTTTGTGGACTTTTCCTTGCATTGTCACCAAAAGAAATAGCTGACTAAATTAACAGGATGAAGATTCCAAAGGAAACAATTACACATACCTAGCAGGAGAAACATAATAATTTTGGCACATCAATTATTTATATTATTTATATGAAACAATGGATTACTAATAATTACAAATTAGATATGTATCAATTAAAGTCATTCCCTACAGAGTGTCTTTGTGAAATCATTTATTAGACTAATTTAAACTACTATACAAAGCTAGAATCAATTAAATTTATATATTCTATAATTATGACATGTTCCTATTTCATATTTGAATTCATCTCCAATTATTTTGAATTTATGATGTTTTTTTCCAATTCAGCTTAAGCACATTAACTATTCAGTGACTATCCTTTATACATGTACAGCATAAAAACAATTCCTTTTTTTCTCCACCAAAATGAACCGCATACTGATGCAAAGCCAAATTCCCCCAAAAATGTTCTTTCAAAGAAGTCATACGCAATCACTATATTGTATGCCTGAAACTAATGTAACACTGTGAATTTATTATACTAAAAAATAATGGAAAAAAGATCATATGCATTTCAATCTCACAGATCAGTAGAATGTTGTCCTGACATTTCTGTCAAACCATGCTTCCCACTCTTGTCCAATCGCTACATTCTACTATTTAAAAACAATTTTTTTAATGTTTATTTCTGAGAGAAACCATGTGCAAGGGAGGAACAGAGAGAACAAACAGAAACTGCAACAGGCTCCAGGTGTCAGCACAGAGCCTGACATGGGGGTTGAACTCACAAACCATGAGATCATGACCTGAGCTAAAGTAAGATGCTTCTTGAGACACTCAGGTACCCTTACATTCTGTACTATGTAGACCACTTTCCTCATGTTCTCATGAACATACCATGAAGTTTTCAAATCCATCTTCTGACACAGTTTTCATCATCAGTAATCGACTTGCTTTAGTTCTATGTCTTTCTTTAGAAAGTACATAACTATGACGGCAAATATATATGGTTGCCTATAATAAAAAGCCATTGTGATAAAAAATTATGATATCAATAGAAAGCAAAACCATATAGTGATTACAGTATATAGTATTTTTTTGTACATTATCTCATTTAGCTCCTCACAAGAACCCTATTATGAAGTACATATTACTATTATTATATAGATTTACTTCTGAGTATGTTAAGGTCTAGTGGTTGACTGACTTGCCCAAGGTCACAAATGTGGTAACTGAAGGAGGTTGGAATCTTTTTTTAAAAATTTTTGTAATGTTTATTTATTTTTGAGAGAGAGGAAAGAAAGAGCATCAGTGTTGGAGGGGCAGAGAGAAAGGGAGGCACAGGATCTGAAAAAGTTTCCAAGCTCTGAGCTATCAGCACAGAGCCTGACACGGGCCTTGAACTACAGACTACAAGATTATGACCTGAATTGAAGTCGGACACTTAACTGAACCACCCAGATGCCACAAGACATTGGGATCTTAACCCAAACAACCTAATGTAGTGCTTCTCTTTGAACCAGAAATCTGTGCTCTTGACACCTATTAGCTTGTGACTGTGAAAGTTATATAACCTCTCTGATCCTTTATTTCTTCTTCTTTAAAATGAATCTGTATTTGTTTGTGTGCATATTTCACATCAGACATTCTCCAAGGAAATCTAGAAAATGACATTTTAGAAAACAAGATTTGTGGGTTAGGTAGGTTCAATGTATCAGTGTTTCTTTACTTTCAAGCACTCTAGGCAGACAGAGCTAGAAAGCGGTACACAAAAACACCTAATCTGCTTCTACATCTAACAATTCAGCTTACAGGTTTGTGGAGATCCCTCCAATGTGTATCACACACTGGACTATTTTCTAGTTCTCTCCCTTTCCATATTTGTAACTCCTTTCTCCAATGTTTATGAACCCCAATTTAAGTGTATGCCATCCTATTATGAGTTTGTGAAAACTGATATATAATTAAATTTTATTCAAATAGCAATGAGATTACTATCTGTTTTGACCTGGTATGATTAACATCACATTTTGGGAAAAGTACTCATTTAGACTTTTTTTGAATCTTTACTGCTGAATTTTAGATTTGTGCTAGTTTCTGGTCAACATGACCACATAGGAATTTCATTATTATTAGATTTAAATTAAAGTTGAAAATGCAGGAATAATATACACAAAGCAACAATTTGAGTGCATGTTAAATATTTGAGATTAATTCTGGAATTTTTATTGGGTAGTGGAAGAAGAGATTCAGCATTTCAGTCAAATATATTTTCCTTCTTTTTTAATTTAAATTCCAGTTAGTTAAAAAACAGTATAAAATTAGTTTCACATATAGAATTTAGGGATTCAAATTTTTTTTTCTCATTATGTCTTTAAAGAGTATTTCTAATCCTCAGGCTTAATTAAGATCAAATAAATGTCTAGTAGGTTTAACAGACCTATGTCCTACATATTGCATTTTAGAATCACCATCGAGCACAAATGTGTGATCCATGTTTGAGAAATGAGAAAATATCAGTTAGGACCATCAGATAGACAAGCACCATTCTCATGTCTATGTACCTCTGTTAACTGTGTGACCCAGGGATTTTGAAATTCAGGCTGGTTCTCAAGGGTCTTAAATGTAGAGGTTATTAAGTTTAGACAACCTCAGATACAGCCCAATCTTAACTAATGAGATTTAACCAATGCTTTCAGCATGTAGGGCTGGGCACACGAGGAGAGCTGATTTATAGCTGGAATGGTAAAGGTCTATCTTTGTATCTGGAGATGCCTGGCTTTTTGACCCTTGTCTAATATAAAGGGAATAGGTTTTATGATGTGCTGTTTAAAGCTCAAAATTGTCCTAGTGATCTTGTCCAACACAAGATTAGCTTCTTTACTGAGTGCTCAACTGGTTGAAACAATTTGAGGAGGCTATCTCCACCATGTGAGGAACTACCTAAAGTTTTTTTACAGCCTGCTCCTTGGAAGCTGAGATTCCTCATACAAACTTGGCGGTTTAGCCAGAGACTCTAAATTTCAAATTCACTAAGACTGTCTCTCAGACCTCTGATGGTTGCCTGAATTCTACTTGTATTGGAGTTCTGTATGTTTTACATTTAAATGAAATCTACACATGAATATACTCTACAGAGTCTGCTAGGTCTTTTAAATATCCAAAGGGGGGAATACAATACAGCACCACACTTGAATTCTCCAAATAATTTTGGAATATTATTTTAGACAACTCTAATATGGATTGAAGGTGTGAAAAAGTTGGTAAGCAGCTCCAATCTAGTTGAATGAAACTCCAAAGTGTAAGACCTTATATTGGATAGGTAATTCAGAATAAACCAAACACATGGCTCTATTCCTCCCTGAAGCTATAAGTCTTTGCAAAATTCAGAAATCTATTCTAATCCAGCTGAAGGAAAATCTGGTGTGATCTTCATTCCATTTTAATTGGAAAAAATTATATGGATCCCATAATGCCTGATGCTTCTTTTCCTGAAGGGAAGTTGATCCCTAGAGGGAATATTTGTTTCAAAATTGATTTTGGTAAATGGAAGAATAACATTATCTCTGTATTTTCACTTATTTGTTGCTTCTCACCAATGTGCTAATTGTCGTAGGTCCAGGCCCATTTGTAAAAGGGGATGATTTGGAGTTCAAATTCCGTCCCGAACAGTAGCTAAATGACTTTTTGTTACATTATAGTCCTTATCTATAAAATAAAAACAATGACACTATTTTTCTCATGGAGTTTTGTGCATTAGTGAGACAATGCATGGAAGGCATTAATACAGTGCTGGCTTATAGGTGTAATAATTGTGGTTTTATTAAATATTTCTAGTCACATACTTAGACACTCTAAATATTCCCCCACAAAGTTTGGCTAAACAGACATAATTTGGCATTATGTTAATGTTAAGAATACCTAGTCCGTGTGCTCAGGTTATCTAGTCCATAAGTCATAGTTAATGGGCTAAATTTAACATACGTCACACCATCAAACTCCAGGTAGGTCTAAAATGACTGACGCTTGCATTAAAAATCAATAGGACCCAGTCCAACTATGTATGTGGTCTCAGAAAATATCTTTATGACCATCCAGCTTTCCTTTTTTTGGAAGGCACTTTCCAGTAAAATAATGTTCCAGTCCCATGCAGGCATTTCTGGCTGTTCTTTCTGAATGGTAAAATGTAGTGCTTGTGCATGTACTCTATACAGTATTTGAGCTAAAATTGTTGTAATTCAAATTTCAAAAGGATTCTTTTCTGCTTAGATGAACACTTGAATAATGGCTTGTATTTTATATGTTATCACTCCCATATCTCTTGAAAACTTCTGGGGAAAGGAGATAAAAATATAACTACTTATAGAATTAATAACAAGTATAAAGGTTCTAATCTGAAATGTTCACTGTTTCCATTTGACTTTGAAATCAGACATTGGCATTCTATAAATACTCAGTTGATATAATAAAATAAATAAAATGATAGCATTTGCTTTAGAGTTAGAAAACATACCTGTACAGCAACCTGTGTTATTTCTTTTAAGATACTTCATTATCTTAATGTTATCATTATCATTATGTTAAAATAAAAAAAGGAGGGCATTCTATTAGCTTCAGAGCCATTTAAAGTACTTGAAAAGAATTGCATTACTTAAGAATAGGACATAAAAAAGGACTGTCAGGACTTGGTGAAATTTTATTAATGACTCAGGTGATTTAATAAAACATCTTACCTATTGAGAGCTCAAATCTTTTTGGTAAGAATGATATTTTAAATTGAAAATTAGATATTTCTCAGCTAATTTTGCCCTTTTGAATGAAATAGTTAGTAGAAGAAAATCTACCTCCCTTTCAATATTAAATTAAAGGTTACCAAAGTCACTAGTACCTTCAGTTTCTTTGCAGAAAATCCAAGTAAATGGAATTCCAAGAACTCTGTAAATTAACAAAATAAATAAACAATTGAACTTGTGTGTGAAATATAAAATTGGAGAGTTATCTGACCATCACAAAAGTGTAGTAGGGCAGGCATATATTAAAATGAATAGCTCTTTTTTTAATCCTAAGTGGAATAAATACTTGGTTCATCTCCTATACAATCTATAATAATGGTAAAGCTTTATGAAAAGTGAGGTAGGAAGGATTCTAACATGGCTTCCATGATTCCCACCCTCCTGGTGAATGCAGCCCATATAATCCCTTCCTGCTGAATTTGGGCAGAGCAGTAATCATGATAAGATATGACTCTTAAGGTTTTGTCCTTAATCATTTGCTCTTAAGACATGCCCTCTTTTTACTCTCTTTCTTCCCTTCTTTAAAATATGGACATTTTAGTGAGTCATTCTTGACTAAGACTGCTGACTAAATGAAGGATTAACATAGGACAAATTTCACTCCCTTCAATATCTTACAATCTGCTGGACCAATAAAATTAAGAATGAAACAAACAACTCAAGCCAGCATGTAATCAAAGTTGTGTAAACATGAATATACTTAATAACAGAACATCACCAATAAATCATCAGAAAGGTTTATTAGCTCCATAATGCACATACACTAAAGCATCCAAATGAATGGTATGTATTTTAGAACTATTTCACCAAGAAGACCAAAGCAATGAGTTGTTTAGTTAACCTCAGTTTACCAGAAAATTCAGTTAGTAGAACATTTTGGTTAATTATGGTTTTATAACAGTATCTTTATTTCTTCCACATGCTCAAAGGCATTAGTTGACTAATGTCTCACAACCAGTCAATTCATTTCCATTCAGAGTCATTTATTAGGTAGCTACTCAATGTAGGATTATACAAGATTAAATAAGGAGTCATTCCCATCTACACGACATCTATATATTAGAGACACTTAAGAAGATGAATTAACCTAATGTGGCAAAAAAGAATTGAGAAAGGACACTTGACTCAAGCTAAGTGGCAAAGTAAAAGCCCTGGATGTGACTTCCGACAAATGAGGCAGAAAATAAACTGGGAATCCAAAGACATTCCAGTGAGATAAAATTGGAACAGCAAACAAGAAATATGATGGCTATTTTTGGAAAACGTATGTAGTTTAGGCATATTTAGATTCTAATGCAAGGCAGAATGCGGCAAAGATAAAGTCCAGATAATGAATGACTTTATATGTCACATGACAAGGTAAGATTTTTATGCTGCAATCAACAGAAATCGTGGGAAGCACATAAAAGGCAAATGCGGGGAAAGGGGGAGTAGTGTTTAATCTTCCTTAACTATGATCCTGTTTACACTTCATATTAACAAATGTGAGAGCAGTGTACAGTTTTAATTTAATACTAAAAGGTAGTTTTGGTAACTTGTAGGTCTTGGATAAGAATGAAAATTAATAATAGACACTATATAGAAGAGAAGAAATTCTGAACATTTAGGCTATGTTATTTAAATGCATATTTATGATTATAAAAATGAAGTTAATGGCAATAGTGAACAAAACACATAAGTAGTAAATGATGAGTTAGTTTAATCTTGCACATCTAGAAAATTTATACTATAAAATGGTCATATAGTATATAAAGTATCCATTAAAGCAGGTCCTTTCCATAGCTGAGCTGTGAATGTTCCAGTAAACACATGTTATGAGCTGCCCTAGATCATCCAAAGAACAAGAGCAACAAATCCAGGATGAAGGGCAGAGTGGCTTCAAACTTTATACACGACTCTGTATAGTGAATCATGCACTTTCACAGAACCTCACTAATTCTGTGGGCACTTCTGTTATGCTAGCTTATGTAATTGATCTTGCATAAAAGACAAAAATACTGATGGCTCGGCACTCCACAGATCTGTAGGCATTGTATCCTCCTGGATAATTGCATGAGCAAAGAAAAAAAGGCATAGCTAAGACATAACTTCCTCCTCACTCTCTTCTTAAACATCAAAAAAAAAGAAAGAAAGAAAGAAAGAAAGAAAGAATGCACAGAAGAATTCCAATCGTTTGATTAAAAAACAAAACTAAACTAAAGGCCAGCATTTTTCAAGAATACTTTTATACATTTAATTTTAAAACTGGAGTTTCACATTAAAACAAACACATTTTTAAATTATTGCATTAAAAAATTCAAACTAATTCCATTTAAGTTATTAAATATATTCAGCTCCTAGGAAAAAAACACCCAACTGTAGGCACACACGTCTGGAACTTATTCTACACGTTTTATTCATGATTTGGATTCAATTGCTTCTGACATCTAATGGGAATGTACATGCCCCTAAAGTATATTAAACATTGTGTTTGTAAATAAAATGTTGATAGATGCCCTATCTGTTTATTTTTGTACATACAGTGTTTGTTTAATGCACTCCTGTTTAAGGAGTTAAAGATATTTATAAGTAGAGGTAGAAATCTGAAATTTGTGGTATGTATAAAAAGGTAGATTGAAAAGTAGGGAATTGTAGATGAAATGCATGTAACTAACAATAATTTATAGATTTTTTGAAAACAGATGTAAATGACCCTGAGACTCAACAGAACTAGGAATGTCAAAAGGAATCATTAATGCATAAATCCCATCAAATTTACAGAAGGTTAAGAGTAATTATCCATCACAACAATTATTTTTAAAGGAAATAAGACAACCGAAAGGCAGAGTAGGAATTTCATCTGTCTCAGAATTTTACAATGCAGAGAACCCAATGATTCACTTAAACAATTTGATTTTCAAAAATATTAGTCATAATAATTAATCAACATGGCTCCTTACTAAACAAACATTGTGCTTAGCAACGTGAGTAAGCAATATACAAGTGTTTCTTTCCAGTGGTTGTATTTAGTGGATCATTTACACTAGCTATTCTGACAAAAGAAATTCAAGAAACCTGATATTTATATTTAGCACTGAACCTTCTGTTTTTTTTTTTTTACAGAGTAGACAGATAAAACTAGTTATTTTGAAATCATAGTTCCTTGATGTCTCTTTTTCAAATTTATGTTTGTAAAGTGTCTTCAAGTGCTACAAACTACTCTAATTGTACATACGTTTCAATACTCCAAATGAGTCTTTGAAATAGTGTCAGGATTCAGATAGGTAAATATTTAGCAAAATCTTTGTAAATGTACATTGCTTCATTCAGTAGGATTTCAAGTTTTAAAGTACCATTGTGTATTTTTTTTTACATTTTTAAATTTATTTTTGAGAGACAGAGAAAAACAGAGCATGAGCAGGAGAGGGGCAGAGAGAGAGAGAGCGAGACACAAAATCTGAAGCAGACTCCAGGCTCTCAGCTATCAGCAAAGAGTCTGACGTGGGGCTTGAACCCACGAACTGTGAGATCATGACCTGAGCTGAAGTCAGACGCTCAACCAACTGAGCCACCCAGGCGCCCCGCCAGTGTATTTTTAAGTAAGATTTTTTTTAGATTAATGAATTTTTGTGTGTGTGTGATGGAATACAGTTTCTTTTCTTGGATAAGATCACCTAAGAAAATGTGTACTTACCACAAGAATGTCCAAAATTCCAAGGAAAACAAAACAAAACAAAACAAAACAAAACATGTATTCCATTTGTCTTGAGCATAGGAGCCATCAAACATACCAAGAATTTTTTGGCCTTGAGGCCTTCATATATATATATGATGCAGTCTAATTACACAGGTCTTAATTTAGCCATTTCTTCCAAAATGAGGACCTATATAAATGTCAGATGTGCTACATCTTATACTGTAACTTTACAGCAATTGCTATTCTTTCATAATTATGTAATTTGATGGCATTGTTTAATATCTTTCTCTCCATTTTCAGTATGATCCCTGAAGGCAGTTATCTTGCCTACTTACTCTTCATTGATTGTCTCAGAGTAAATCATAAATTTAGTAAACAATAATCTACTAAATAATTATTTCTTATATGAATAAATAAAAGAAATGTGGAAATTATTTCAAATAAAATTGTCTGGGTAAACTATAGTTTAGTAAATAGTAATCTACTAAATAATTATTTGTGACATGAATAAATACAAGAAATATGGAAATTCTTCCACATAAAATCAAGCTAAATTTACTTAACACAATAGAACAAAAAACAAAATTTGTATTCACATGTCCTATCTTATTAAAAATTCTCTATTTGTCTTTGTGCCCATATAACTACATCACATGTAGTAGGGTTTCATTAGGTAAAATTCATGAAGGTATCAGGTGAGGAGGGCATAAGATAAGGTCAGATAATTTTTCAAAGTCTCTATAATAGAGAGAGTCAGGGTTAGCACTGAGATTTTGATCAATGGGCCTGTTTTCCATCAATGGAAACAAAAATCCACAGGATTAAGAAAAGACTCAGGAATGTTTAGGAATGTTTTAAAATGAATTTCAATTTAGATTGTTTGGAAAAGATTGTGTCAAGGTCGTAAGGCATCCTGTGAAAAAATTCTAACATATAATCAGAAATGTGAAACCATAATTCATGCAATGAAAGAATGAAAGAGGGAGGGAGGGAAAGAGGAGAGAGAGAGCTGATTGGCAAGAACTTGGTCGAAAGCACAATAGAACTACATATTCCTGTTCTGTTAGAATCATTCTCCCCAGTTACAAGAGCAGAAAGCTACGGATTGACTGTTTTCCTTGGCAAAATCCCTGGGAGGTTGAATGGCTGGGCATTTTCAGAGTAACAGAAGGTAATTCTGGTTTATCAAAATTACATAAAATTGAAAACCCTAGTGGGGTGGCAAACTTCTTGTGACTTGTCACCTGAACCTAGATCATAAGAAACATAAAGTCAGAAAAATGAAATTGAGCATTGAGATATGGATCAAGAAAAACTCTACCAAATAAGTGTCTTTTGTAAAGACCGAAATTATAAAAATGGAGAAAATGAATAAAATAGAAGCAGTGAGCATGAAGGCTTTAATAAAAGTCTAGTTTGATTTGGCATGTCATAAATGTCAAAAGGGGCATCAGCCAAAGACATTTTATTACTAAGGCCCTACAGCGCAAATAAAATCTGCTAACTATTGGCCTTTGAATAAGAGTAAAGAGAGAAAAGAATAGTAAATACAATCTCAGCTATCCCAGAGTCATAGATTATAACACAACAGCTTTCCTTACCTATTATTTTGCAAGTGGAAATATGGGAACAGAAAAGGTCTATATTATTTTGCTGCTCGGAAGAAAATTACCATCTGCAATATGTTATAGCTTGTTGACTTTTATATAGTTTAATATCTATGCAGTGTAAAGAATATACAATCTGGAATAGCTTAAATGGGCATTTATCTTTCTATACATTAAGAACATGTTGCTGTTTGTTAACCCTCCCAAGTTAATGAATTGACATAAGTTAATGCCATTTAGGGTGCTTTTACTTCTGGATTTGGCAATTAAACAATTGAAAAATGAAGAGTTCTGATAAATTCCATAGAGGTGTGATACAGCTTTTATCCCTCCTTGCTGTTATAATGCCTATGCGTGGAAAAAACAAAAATGTAAAAATGGAGTGGGTATGTCCCAAGAACACAGACCCTGTCAAGACAATACCAAATGTACCTCTAGCAAAAGAGTATTTGATATGAAGAGTAAGACATGGCAAATTAGAGTCAATCTGAGCTTCTCTATGTGTGGATATATATTTTTAGCCATTCCAAGAGAACACAAGTTACTGTTTAGCCTATAACTTTATTCTACTAAATAATTAGAGAAATATCCTTTTCTTCCTGTTTTTCTCTAAAAAAAAAGTATTGTCTATTGTGATTGATCAACCTATACCTAATTATTACTAAGAATGATAGCATTATTTCAGACCAGAACACAGTTTGAATACTACCATGTTTAAGATAATAGAAAAGACTTACCGTTTTCTAAACATGGTATTTTGCTTCTTTTCAAATGCATGTTATACTTACACTAAATATAAATATATATATCTCCAGTAGAAATAATTTTAGCACCCACACTGGTTTTTAAATTTTTTAAAATGTTTTATTTATTTTTGAGAGAGAGAGAGATAGCGGGAGCAAGGGAAGGTCAGAGAGAGAGGGTGACAGAGAATGTGAAGACAGGCTCCAGGCTCTGAGCTAGCTGTCAGCACGGAACCTGACATGGGGCTCGAACCCATGAACCATGAGATCATAACCTGAGCTGAAGCCAGACACTTAACCGACTGAGCCACCCAGGCCCCCCTAAAATTTATTTCATATCACCAGAAACCAGGAGTTCTTGAAAAAAATTTCAGACATTCAGTTTGGGGTATAAAATGTAGAATATGAGTCTGAAACTTCATGTCATAATACATGGCAAGGAAGAGGTATTGATCACTAGGGTCATGTCAAAATAACTTCTTTATTAAAAGCCTCCCACTGAGTGAACATCCATGGTATAATTAAGGTTCCAATGGATTAAAATCTATATAATATGCTTAATTCTGTTATTTCACATTGATATTTAAAAAGAATAATCTATAGTTAAAGAATATTAAGGGACAAATTGTTATCTTAAAATTTGGAGTCAAAGACAGTTAACCAAGCATTTAGTCTATATTTCTTACATCACTTTGTAATCATATAGTATAGGAGAAGTTGTATCTATTTATAAAATAATTCTGAATAATAAGTAAAAAAGAAATACTTCAGTTCCAATATCACTATTTAGAAATCCTTAATAAAGTAATAAATCCAGGCCTTGAGCTTCACCAGTTAGTAACCACAAAATTAAAGACAATCAGAAATATGTTCCTGATGAAGGCAACATTCTCCCAGTCTTGAGAAAAAGACTGGAGATACACCTGGCAAAAGATTTGGATACATTGATTTATTTATAGAAGGTACAGAGAACAGAGGGACAAGCTTGACTGCACTGTGCATTTGCACACAGCAATATCTGATATATATCACATCAATATGAGAAACGATAAGAACTATATGATCATTTCAATAGATACAGAAAAAAATCATTTGACAAAGTACATCATAAAAACCTCAACAAAGTAAGGAGAAAGGGAACATACCTCAACATAATAAAGGTCATATATGAAAAATATGCAGCTGATATTATCCTCAATGGGGAAAAAACAGATCCCTTCCCTTAAGGTCAGGAACAAGATAAGGATATCCTCTGTCCCCAGTTTTATTCAACATGGTAAAGGAAGTCTTAGTCACAGCACAAAGACAACAAAAAGAAATAATAGGCTCCAGATTGGTAAGGAAGAAGTAAAACTTTCAGTATTTACAGGTGACATAATACTATATATTGTGTAACTGTATTTAGCAAACCTGAAAGTCTCCACCAAAGAATTGCAAAAAAATAATTAAAAAATTCAATAATGTCTCAGGATACAAAATTAATCTACAGATATCTGTTGCATTTCTGTACACCAATAATGAAGCAGGAGAAAGAGAAATTTTAAAATATCTCATTTACTTTTGTACCAAATATAATAAGATACCTAGAAATAAATCTAATCAAACCTGTGCTTTGAAAACTGTAAACACTAATGAAAGCAATTGAACATAACACAAAGAAATGAAAAGACATTCCATGTTAATGAAAGAACAAATATCGTTAAAATGTTTATACTACTGGTACCTCACACCTGTGTGCCTGTTGGTTGAGTGTCTGACTCTTGATTTCAGCTCAGTTCATGATCCTAGAGTCATGGGATCAAGCCCCATGTCAGGTTCCTTGCAGAGCGTAGAGTCTGCTTAGAATTTTCTATCTCTCCCTCTCTAAGATTTTATCTCTCTAAAGATCTTTTCTCCTTCTCTCCTTCTCCCTCTTTCTTTTCCTCTTCCTCTGACCCTCACCCCACTCACTTGCCCTCTCTTTCTCTAACACAACTTTTTTTAAAAATCTACTTTTAACAAATCTACACATTTAATGAAATCCTTCTCAAAAAAATCAATAGAATTTCTCACAGAACTACAAGAATTCTAAAATTTGCATGGAACCACGAAGATCCTGTATAGCCAAAGCAATCTTGGGAAGAAAATAAAAGTTGGAGGTATCACAATTCTGGCTTTCAAGTTATATTACAAAGCTATAGTCATCAAAACAGGAATGATACTGACACAAAAATAGACACATAGATCAATAGAACCCAATAGAAAACCCAGAAATAAACCCATAACTATATGGTCAATTAATCCTTGGCAAAAAAGGAAAGAATATCCAATGGGAAAAATCTAGTCTTTTTAACAAGTGGTGTTGGGAAAGCTGTACAGTAACACACAGAAGAATGAAACTGAACCACTTTCTTACACCACATATAAAAAAAAATTCTTAATGAACTAAAGTCCTAAATGTAAGACTTGAAACCATAAAAATCCTAGAAAAGAGAACAGACACTAATTTGTCTGACATCATCAGTAGCAACTTTTTTCTAGATAGGTCCCCTGAGGAAAGGGAAACAAAAGCAAAAAGTGAAGTATTGGGACTTCATCAAAATAAAAAGCTTCTTCACAGGAAGGAAACAACAAACTTAAAAGGCAATATATGGAATGGGAGAGGATATTTGGCAATGAGTTGTCCAATAAAGGGTTAGTGTCCAAAATATATAAAGAACATACCAATGTCAACACCCAAAAAATAAATAATCCAATTAAAAAAGGGCAGAAGACACGAACATTTTTTCCAGAGGACACATCCAGATGGTCAAAAGACATGCCCATCAAAACTTATCATCAGAAAACTACAAGTCAAAATTACAATGAGATATCATGTCACACCTGTCAGAATAGCTAACGTCAACACTACAAGAAATAACAGGTGTTAGCAAGAATGTGGAGATATAGGAACCCTCTTGCACTATTGGTGAAAATGCAAATTGGTTGAGCCACTTTGGAAAACAGTACAAAATTTCCTCAGAAAGTTAAAACTGGAACTACTCTATGATCCAGCAATCACACTAATGGGTGAAACAAAAACCCAATTCAAAGAGCTACATGAACCCTTATGTTTATAGCAGCATTATTTACAATAGGCAAGATATGGAAGCAGCCCAAGTGTCCATTCATTGGTGAATCGAATGGGTGAATGAATAAAGAAGATGTGGTGTGTGTGTGTGTGTGTGTGTGTGTGTGTGTGTGTGTGTGTGTGTATAATGGAATATTGTTCAGCCACAAAAAAGAATGAAATCTTGCAATTTCCAACAACATGGATGGGGGTTAGAGAATATAATCCTAAGTAAATAAGTCAGAGAAAGAGCAATAATATATGATCTCACTCATTTGTGGAATTTAAGAAACAAAACTAAGGAGCAAAGGGGAAATGAGACTCAGAGAGAGAGAGAGAGAGAGAGAGAGAGAGAGAGAGAGAGAGAGGGAGAGAGAGAAAGAGAAAGAAACAGACTCAACCATAGAGCACAAAATGATAGTTACCAGATGGGAGATAGGTGGGGAAATGGGTGAAAAATGTGATGGGGATTAAGGAGTGCAGTTGCACCATATGATTAAAATTAAAAACTTAAAAAAGTGAGAGTGTGTTTTATAGCTTGGAATGTGTTTTATCTTGGTGAATGTTGCATGTAAGTTTGAGAAGATGACACATTTTGCATTTTTTGGGTTAGAAGTTGTATAAACATCAATTAGATCTAATTTAGTAATAATGCTGATAGAGAAGATAAGATAAAATTGATTCTTATGGGAGTACGTAGTTAAAATTCTGACACTGCTATTCAAGTAAATATGAACTGAGTATTAAATAAATGGGTGGTATGATGGAATCCAGGCTTCTTACTATTGGAATGGAAATTTAGAAGTGTGCAAGAGGAGGCTTAATGATGCAGGTGATAATGGATTAGAATTACAGATATTAGTAAGAACTTACATTTAACATAGATACAGATGTGTTTATATGTACATAATATAGTATGTATATAAACACATATTAATATAATTACATATAATTCTTAGCTTTGTCAGTTGAGAGTGCCTAAAAGAAATAACACTGGAGTAAGAGCAATGGGTACATTTAGCACTTTGATGGTGCTTCCAATTTTCCATTAAAAAAAAAAAAAACAGTTTCGGGGCACCTGCTTAGCTTAGTCGGTTGAGCGTCGGGCTTCGGCTCAGGTCATGATCTCACGGTTTGTGGGTTCGAGCCCCGTGTGGGGCTCTGTGCTGACAGCTAGCTCAGAGCTTTTAGCGTGCTTCGGATTCAGTGTCTCCCTCTTTCTCTCTGACCCTCTCCTGCTTGTGCTGTCTCTCTCTGTCTGTCAAAAATAGATAAAAAACAGAAAAAAAAATTTTAAGTTTTCCTTGGGAAACCGCTGATTCTATGCCATAGATAGAGAATATACAAGAGGGGCCTGAGGCATCTTGTAATGTCAGAAAGAAAGGCATTTTCTCCAGGGCATCTCGGGATGCTGACTCTGTTAAGCATCAGACTCTTGATTTTTGGCTCAGGTCATGATCTCATAGTCCTGAGTTCCAGCCCCATGTCAGGCTCCCTGCTGAGCATGGAGCTGACTTAAGATTCTCCCCCTCCCTTGGAGAGCCTGGATGGCTCAGTAGATTAAGTATCTGACTTCAGTTTGGTTGTCTGGGTGGCTCAGTCGATTAAGCATCTGACTTCAGTTTAGTTCATGATCTCACAGATTGTTAGTTTTGCGTTGGGCTCTCTGCTGACAACGTAGAGCCTGGAGCCTACTTTGGATCCTGTATCCCCTCTCTCTCTGCCCCTCCCCTGCTCACACTCTGTCTCTCTATATATATCTCAAAAATAAATATAAAGAAAAAAAGATTCTCTATCAAAAAATAGATAGATAAGAAAGGAAGTTCAAAAATACGTAAATAAAATTTTTGACTGAATATATCAAAGGAGCACAAGAGACAAATGAAAGAACTTCCAATTGACAAATTGGAACTATTAAGGCAACCACATAAATAATGTGAATTCACACTTACACAAATAAATGAACGAATAAATTAAAAAATGAAGGAGAAGACACAAATTTCTTGTGCAAACAAATTCCAAATAAATTACATAGTTTACTCTATTTTACTATACAGTGGAAAAGCCTGACAAACACTTCCTCAGTCATGGTGGTCAAGGTCAACTTTATCATAACAAGTCAATTTGATCCTATATACCCTTGATATGATGTCACAAGAATAGCACAGTATCTCTGTGTTTTTTGCTCATAACTCCAGTCTGATAGAAAAACATCAACCAAATTTCAACAGGGCTATCCTATAACATACTGAAAACGTTTAAGGTCATTGACAAAAAGGAAAGTCTGAGAAACTATCACAGGTCAGAGGAGACTAAGGAGACATTCCAACTGAATGGAATATAGTAGCATGGATGGGTTCCCAGAGCAAAAAAGGACATTAAAACCTAAAGGACTCTGAATAGACTATGTATTTTTGTTAATAATATAACAACATTGGTTAATTAATTGTCACAACTATGCCACACATTATAATATGTTAGTGATAGTAGAAATTATACTGGGGGAGGTGGGGAGGTATATGGGCACCCTCTATTATCTGCTTACTTTTTCTGTAAATCTAAAACTTATTTAAAAAATAAACTTTGTTAATAAAAAAACATCACTGACAGTCCTATAATACTGAAAATTATATTACAAGTACCTAAATAAATGAAACTGATGAGTGTTCCAGTTCAGTAACTAACATTAAAAAGAAAATTATTTGAAATTTTCAGAAGGCTACTATGAGGTTTGTTGTTAACAATTCCAAACTGATCTTTCTTTTTTATTATTTCTTACAAATAAAATTAAGAAAACTCACTATTATTGCAACCATGATTTACTTTCTGTTAATAGTATTGAATTTACTTTCTGTTAATAGGCATCTCCTAGGAGACCCAATGAAAATTTCCAACATATCCAATAATTTAACATATCCATAAGGAAAAATCTCAAGTATTATGTGGAGTGTTTTCCACACCTGGTTTAACAAGGAAATGAACACTTCCACTTTTTTATCATCTTCTTCACTGTATAATTTTAGACTTTTTTGTGGTTTGGAGACAGAATAAAGCAATATAATTCCTATCTTCCTTCCATCCAACTAAATTATAGCTTATAATGAAAAAAAAAGAGATCTCCACAATAAATTACAAATCACTTGCATTGAATCTAACATATTGATGAACCTACGTAATATGATTAAACACACTCAAATAAAATTTGTATGTATACATTTGAGACTTTTCCCTCAACTTCTCTGGAAAGAATGATCTTATCTGAGTAGCTGAGAGACTTCCTTATGTTATATAAATCTATATAATTTTCATCTTAATTTGTATGCCAGCAAACCTAGAATAAACCTTTGTAACATTTTTTAATGTGTTTTTTAAGTTTATTTTTTAGAGACAGAGAGAGACTGTGCAAGCAGGGGAGGGTCAGAGAGAGAGGGAGACATGGAATCCAAAGACAGGCACCAGGCTCTGAGCCAGCTGTCAACACAGAGCCTGACTTGGGGCTCAAACCCATGAACAGTGAGATCATGACCCGAGACAAAGTCAGACCCTCAACCGACTGAGCCACCCAGGCGTCCTTGGAATAAACCTCTTACCTCAGTTTTTGATGTTATCCTCCAGACTTCTTTTGTATAAAGTTGTTTTTTTAAGTTTATGTTGCCTCAAGTAATTTTTAGAAATAAATAGATAAGTTCGAAATAAATGCATGAGCAAAACGCATAAAGAAAATAATTATCAAGTAGGATTACTATTAAACCATGTATTACATTCACTTTTGGTTCTGACATAACACTTTAGGTCAGACACTTATCTGTGATGAGGAAAGTTTCCAAATACTTAAGTTAAAAAACAGGTCTCTGCTTCTCTTGAAATTTCCTGTTGCCACTGGTAACCATGCAATGAGAGATTTCAGTATTAAAAGGACCTAAAACTTGATCCAATAGTTTAAACAGCGCTCCTAGAAGCAAATTGCCCAGGCTATTGACCACAATTTTGATATGATTCCTTTTTTTTTTTTTTCCTCCTCCCGGGTACATTTATCCATGCCAGAAAGGAAGCGATACATCTGCAAGTGCACAATGATACTACACGTTCCTATCTAACAGAGCATGCTGAGACTTGCAGCCAGACTGACATTCCATCTGATGGGTACTCCAAAGTAAAACTGGTTAAGGATGACTGTGAGCATGTGCAGAAGTCAAAGCTTTCAAAGCTTTACTCCTTTTGTCATCACTCCTGGTTTTACAAACCATGAAGCCCATCAACCTCGGTCCTACCCAAATCTCCTGGTAAATCTGGGTAGTGAAGGACTTCTTGAAGACCCAAACATTTATAACAAGGCTTTGAAGCATCTCAGTATAGGACCTAAAGCTCACGGTGCCCCATTCAGTTGGCCAATAAGTTGGAAAGGTCACCGAGTGATCTGATTCCTCTTGAGGATGTAAAATTGCAATGCCTTATTTAGCTTCATTGTCTTAGCCAGTTTCTAAGAAAATGTCCACATATTTTTCTGAATCTTTGCAACAGACAAATACAACAATTGGTTATTCTGTCTTAAATGTTAATTTTATTTACATAACCTAATTGACTCTTTTATTAGCCAACTTTATTTAACAGTTCAAGATTTATCAGAATTTGTAAAAACCTGGAATGTTCCTATAAAAAATGCTACCCATACAGACATAATCTTACTCAGACTTTTACAAAAGTTTGATTATTTTTCATCAAATCGGTAATAGAGTTCTGAATCTATTTTTACCTGAATTTATATAAACTCAAAAAAGCTTATTTTGAACACTGTCTTTTTCCCAAAATTAAAGTCAGAAATTTACTACTCAAAATCATCTCATCTTAGAAGAGTTGAAGTCAAAATATCTTAAAAGACAGGGAGAGCACATCTATATGAATTTTTCTTTATTTCTCTGTGTCAAGTATTGTTTAGTAAGTCTGTTCGTTCTGACAGATCGAGCCAAATGAGTTCCACCAAATCAATATGCTGGTAGTAATCCCTAAGTTTCCAAAGATTTCTCGGAACATCTGGCAGAGTAGAAAGCATGTATATGCCAATTTCAATTCATGTACATCCTGGATTAATATCTAAATCTGGGAATTGGTAAATACCTAATCCTCAAATTTAACTGTGTAAAGTCTTTAATGATTCGGGCTTAGCAAACCATTTAACAACAGTTACCCTGAAAATACAAAGGGAAGAAAAAAATGAAGAGCATTTCCAAAGTACTAAGACTAGTGTGTATTTTTTTCAGAATTCATTTTGACAAAATAATGAATAAAGTCAAATGTATCTATATCACCTTTCCCACTTTGTAGAGAAAGAATCCTTTGTGTGAACTTAAAGCCCACTTATGTTGGATGCTTGATAGCTTTAGCCTCACCCATTACACAGTTAAAGACACAAGATAAAATGTCTTTAGGATTGATAGCACTTTGAAATAAATTCACTTGAAAGCACTATCAAATGTTTTATGAAAACCAATGGGTGGAAAACGAATTCAAGAAACCTGGAGACTGAATATTTCACCCTTGAAATGTGGATAAGGGGGCAAAGAAACAAGAGACAAGGGCTGCTGACTTCAATTTACTGATACCTGTTTAGCTAAACTTTGTTTTCTTATTTTTGATATTTGTGCATTTATGATCCTTTGTTCTGTCCTGTAGAAGGAGAATTTTTATGTTTCATGTATGTGATTATGGAAAATGTCTAAAAGACCTCATAAGTAGAGGAAATGTCTACTTCATTCCATCCCTGCCCTTAATTTATGCACATGATGCCCAGAGATGCCTGGTGAGTGCAAATGAACAAGGTTCTAAATGATTCATTCATTCATTCATTCATTCATTCATTCAGTCAATCAGGTGTTCTGTAAATACATGTGTTCACCTCTTATGCATATGAACTAGAAATAAAATGGTGAACTAAAACGGCATGTTTCTCACTTTGGTAGAATTTAATGGAGAAGGTAATTATAATAAAGCAGCCATATGGGTATGGTAGATTTAGGATTTCAATCTGTGCTCATTGCTACAGAGAGATGTAGGCAGTGAGTTTATCAATGTACCAGATTTAGGCCAGGGAGCAGTGGTCAACAGAGGCTTATGCAGAGAAGTGAAGTTTCAGCTGACATTTCTGTTTTGTTGTCTCTGTAATAGGTAAAACTTGAACATGCAGAGGTTTAAAGCCAGGATTTCTTTTCAGAATCTGGGGAAATTCAGATAAATTTATTCCACTGCGATATGGTTACTCCACAGCACTTGTGCAAAGAATACACACAGGGTAAACTGCTTTGGGCAAACTGCTACAAGTCCATTAAAGAAGATTTATCTTTCTGTCTTTGCTTCTCTTTTTCTCTTCTTTACATTTGGTTCTTACAGGGAGAACTTTTGGTTCTTAAGACTTTTACCTAATCTCCTAGCTTCAACTGTTATCCCTAAGTGGCTCATTCTTAAATCTATAATTTTGGCCCAGACAAATCTTTGTGATTTCAAAACTGCCTGATAGATGTTTTTATTTGAATGTCCTTCTCTTTCCTTAAATATTATATATCTAATGAAAACTTCGCATTTTCCCCTCCATTCCTATCTCAGATGGCTATCTTATAGTACTGAGCCTGGAAAACTTAGGATAATATGGACCCTTCTCATTTTCATGCATTCATTCTCTGCCTCTCACCCTCTATGTGTATGTGGGTATGTGTATACATATCTAGGTATGTAATATCCTCAACTTTCATTATGATTTTCTAGCTATGTGTGCCACCCCAATCATTATAAGACAATATTGGTTCTTAGTTTTGGGTTTTGGTTGACTTTTTTACATAATTGGAATCATTATCAAATGTATGCATTTATATTTTTTAATGTTTTTTAATGTTTTTATTTATTTTTGAGAGAGAGACACAGCATGAACAGAGGAGGGTCAGAGAGAGAGGGAGACACAGAATCCAAAGAAGGGCTCCAGGCTCTGAGGTAGCTGTGAGCCCAGAGCCCGACGTGAGGCTCAAACCCAGAGACCATGAGATCATGACCTGAGCTGAAGCCGGACGCTTAACCAATTGAGCCACCCAGGCACCCCTCAAGTGTATTCATTTAATATTTATCCATTGTGTTGGGATAGCTCTAATTTTTCATATTCTTTGTGGTATACAATTGCATGTACATAGCACAACTATCTTACTCATTCTAATATTGTTGGGCCTTTCAGCTATTTTCAATTTATGGATATCACATAATATTATAAAATTTATATTTATGTCCTTTAGTGATATGAATGATGAAAATGTCCTTGTCCTTGTCTGTGTAGTCCAAAACAGTGGCCATTAGTCATAAGTCATATATGAACATTAAATACTTGAAATGTGGTTAATAGAACTGAATTTTTCTTTGATTTTGTTGAAATTGAAATTGAAATTGAAATCACCATATGTGGCTACTGAATATTGTATTGGACAGTACAGCTGTATGGCATATACCTAGGAATGAAATTTCTGGGTTGTGTATTATGTTCATTGTCAATTTTTTCTAAGTAATGCCACAAGATTTTCCAAAATCATTTTGAAAATTGTCACTCGAATGCACCAAATTTCTTATTAGTTAGCATCTTTGCTGGAATTTGGCTTTGTCAGGCTTTTACATTGTTCTCAATCTGATCAGTTTGAAATGGTATTTCACCGAGATTTAGTTTACATTTTTAGAATTACTAATAAACTGATATGTTTTCAATTGTTATTTACTTTCTTGTGTGTGTGCTCATGTGTGCACACAAAACACAGTTTGCATGTTAAATATTTTTTATCCCCTTTCTCTTTGGTTATTTAGCCTTTTTTGTCATAAAGGATATATTCCAATATATTTTAGGTATTAATTCTTTCTTTCCTTCTCTTTTCCTTTATTTTTCTTTCTTTTTCCTTTCTCTCCTTTTTCTTTCCTTCTTTCTTTCTTTCCTTCCTTCTTTTTTGACAACATATGCTACAAATACCATTTTACTCCTCTCTTTGGATTCTCTTTCCACTCTTCACATGTATATTTAATGAGTGAAAGTCATTTTTAACATAAGCCAGTAAATAAATAAGTTCCTATTAAGTAGATATACATTTGTATTGAGTTTCTTCAGATCTTTAAACACTATTAATTTATAATTAATGGTCTTAGAACCCTTGAAATTTAATCTGTGGTATGAGTGGGACTATTACTGTCCCACAACAGTTTGGACCATTATTTGTAAATAATTCCTTTGTCTCCATCTCCCACTCAGAGTACAGAGTATATCCCTGTCATGTCGATATTGGGCTTGGATATTTGACTTGCTTTGATTATTGCACTGTTAATACAGGTTTTCCAAACAAAGTCCTTGAATCAGTTTGTCATCTTGTTTCCTGCTAGGAGAAGCACATACCGGAAAGAGCCACATCCCTTCAGTCTGGAGCCCAGAGCAAAAGCAGTTGCGGCCTACTGCAAGACAATAGATTTACAGTCTAAGGCAGCACTATCCAGTCAAACCAACCCTAGGTCAACTGAACCACAATCGATTGGCAGCGTGAAGGATTATGAGAGAAACTACTGAGATTTGGAATACCTTGTTATATAACATTACTACAGCAAAAACTAAGCAACACTGGCAATACTAATACTAATAAAATTAATACTGGTTAATTTTATGTATTGCTTGACTAAACATGAGGTGCTCAGATCAAACACTTCTGAGTGTGTTTGTGAAGATATTTCTGGATATTAGCATTTGAATTGGTGACAATAATATAGATGGCCCTCTCCATTCTTCAGAGAGGCTGAATAGAACAAAAAGCAGAGGAAACTTCCTGCCCTCCTGCTTGAATATGTACTTTTATCTCATCTTCTCAACCCTTAGACTGAGATTTAAACCATTGGCTCCCCTGGTCTTTAGGGCTTTGGATTTGGACTGAATTATATCACTAGCTTTCCTGGGTCTCTAGCTTGCTCAGCAGGCTGTGGGACTTATCATTCTTCATAATTGCATGGGCTAGTTTGTCGTAATAAATTTCTTTTAACATATAATCTTATAAATATGCATATAAACATATTATAAATAAAATATTTATTATATTTTAATGCAAATAGACATGTATTATATATACATACCTACAGATAAACTTACTGATTCTATTTCTCTTGGTAATATCTGAACGGATGTAGGAAATTAATACATGATAGTTTGGGGGCCTCTATTATCTATATTCTTTTATCAGATTAATTTGCTCTACTCTTCCTCTTTTAGTACTGCCCCCTCTTCTCCCTTGGACCCACTTTAATCTATCTATTTTTTCATTGTACAGAACTCTTTAAGAAGAAAATACTTTTTCTTGATTTTTTTAGGAGAAGAAAAACACTAGCTTTGATAATAACACATTAAGTCAAAAAATAAAATAAATTCTTTGGTAATATAAAATATGAAATCAAAGCAGCACAAAAGTTCTGTTAGTCAGACAACTCCTAATGTTATAAGCTGATTTTGCTGCATATGTCTACAGTGGGAACACTAGTCAATCCAAATTTCAACTTAGTTTTGGAACTTGTTATATAGTTGCCTGTTCATCTTGTGCTTTTTAAATCTGAGTATCTGTCAATAACTTCTGTGTTTACTGATTGTTGTCTGAGAGAGGCTAACCCAAATTCCCAGCCTTCCCTCCGCAGATCCATTCAGATCTGATATAAATATCAAATGTAAGTATCCCAGTCACATCAGATAATTCCTATTGACTTCCTATCTTAACTTTAAAAAAAAGTCTCTCAATAACATTTTGGAGAGGATTTCCCTCCAGGGAAATATTTTTGTTTACCCCCTGAGATCTTCCTTTTCCCCTCTGTTAGATTTCTCTGAGCCTGAGAAATCCTCACTGATTTTGTCATGAATAAAATATCTTCCTCTTTCCTTGTTCCACATCTGAAAGCTGTTAGTTCCAGATACATTATTATGCTTCCATTTCTGTTTCCTTCACATAAGACTAGTTTGGCCTTCAAGGTCTCCAAGTAGTTTCTTACTTTTCTCCATTCTCTGATACTTTCTGGTTTTCTCACTGACATTTCTAAAGCTAAGATTATCTATTGTGCTACAGTTTTCTGTTCATGAGATTGTGTAAAGAATCGTTTCCTACAATAGAACCTTTGATATCAGAACATATGAGAAGTAATATCTGTGTGACGTTTGGCAATTTATTTAATACCCTATGCCTCTAGTGACTCATCTGTTAGATGGAGATAATAATAGTATGCACTTACTCTACTCATTTCTTCTTGGAAGTAAATGTGATAGTTTATGTATGTCACTGGGAATAGTCAGGTCATTTGAAACATTCACTAAAATGTCTCTGCTAATATTATTATCCTTATTCAAGTGCTGTGAGGAGTAAATGAGATATTCCATGTAAAGCATTTAGCAGAAAACCCGGCCCATTGTTAGTAGTCTATGAATACTAATTCTTATTATCATTAAAATTAAAAATACCTTGCCTTCCATTTAAGGTCTGTAACCATTTCCACATACTTCTGGCTCTCAAAGCTGAGATTCTTCTGTAAAAATACCTCCTTATTAAAAATAACAGACACACACATTCAAATATTACCCTTACCCTCTCAAGTTTGCCCTGTAGTATGTTATGATTTGAGATACAAATCATTCCCATACTTATCTTTTGCTCTTGAGGTATAACTGACCTATAACATTTTATTAATTTCAGATACAGAACACAATTCAATATTTTTATATTTCACAAAATAATCATCACAATAAGTCTACTTAACATCTAGATTAACATTGTTCCTACTTTGTGGAAGAGTGAGGGGTGAAAAAACTATGATTATGTTCATTTCCAAACTCCCCTTGTTCAGAATGAAGTAGATTACATTATATATATACATATATATTGTACATATATGTGTGTGTGTGTGTGTATTTATTACATTATATATATAAAGAGTTAGAGTATACAAGTTGGGAGAGCGACTGAGGAAGAGAGAGAGAACCTTAAGCAGGCTTCACACTCAGCATGGAGCCTGACCCCAGGGCTCAGTCCCATGACCTTGGGATCATGACCTGAGTTGAAATCAAGAGTTGGATGCTCAACCTTTATAGGAAGAAAGGTGCTCCTCCTTTTATAGGAAGAAAGGAAGCATTTTACTCAACATTTACCAGGTTATGTTATAATCCTTTTTTTATATAACATATCTCACTATATACTTTATTCTTGTGTCTTAGTAATTACTAAAGTAGCTGGTATATAGTAAAGAATCAATCATTGTTGAGGAATAAATAAATATATTGATATTAAAATAGTCACAGTTTGCTGAAACCTCTGTGTAAATTAATCAGGTTTTATCTTTTCAATATCTTTTGTTCAAAAATTATTTTGCATTTTAAAATCTGTGGTCATTAAACAAAGGCCATTATGTGGCTCACTGAAATTCTTTAACTTTTAATCTGCTTATAAGTGAAAGGTGTGATTTGTAACATTCTTTAAGAATACTGTGAATTCACATAATTAACACTAAAAAGAGACAGCAAGATATTAGATGGTTCATAAAGCAATATATATACAAGCATATGTTTTCCAACAAAGCTTTTTTTTTAATTAGGCTATACCAAACCACAGTAACAGAAATTTCTGAAACTGAAAGGAGAATGCTGAAAACATTAGGAGAAGTTTTATGTTTATAGAAATAGGTGCAGATTCATACACACAAACACATATAATTATACTTGACTCCTTATGTCCCATTTAAAGAAACTTCTTGGACTCAAAGTCTGTGGGAGTGAGCATGCTCAGATCAATCAACTCCATTTTCATTTTATTTAAGAAAGTCTATTTTCATTTATTGGAATAGACAGCCTGGTCTGCTGTCCACCATTTTTTAATGGGTTAGAAAATTTAATTAGTGTACATCTGATTCCTGTATTTCAATCTAATATGTATCACTAATAAAGATAACAATCTCTACTCCTTTCAAGCTTTGTATCTATTAATTAATTCCAAAACTAGAGTGGAAAAAATGCATGCTCTTTGAAAACTCTTGGAATTTTAAAATTTTTTAAATGTTTTTTATTTATTTTTGATACAGAGAGAGACAGAGCATGAAAGGGGGAGGGGCAGAGAGAGAAGGAGACACAGAACCGGAAGCAGGCTCCAGACTCTGAGCTAGCTGTCAGCACAGAGCCTGATGCGGGGCTCGAACCCACGGACGTGAGATCTGACCTGAGCCAAAGCCGGAGGCTTAACTGACTGAGCCACCCAGGTGCCCCAAAAACTCTTGGAATTTTAAACACATACAAATGTACACACACACATATATTCATGTATATTATATTGTGTGTATTGTGGTTGTGTGGTATGAATGTGTCTATGCCTATGCACACAAATACTTATACTGAATTGATTTTTTATTTATTAATTATTAATATAGATTCTGCACAAAACTAAAATGTTTTTCTTTGGTTTTAAAATTTATACTGAGAACTCTAAGCTTCCAAGCTTGCAATCTTGTGTGTGTGTAAGCATGTGCACATGTATGTGTGTATTTTAAATTCTAGAGTATTTCATGCTGAATTCTACTATGATTTCAATAAGTTGTTTTATTTCACAGTTTCTTAGAAATACCGTATACCCTAATTTTCCAAAACAAGAGAAACCAAAGCAAAA
Source organism: Suricata suricatta (assembly GCF_006229205.1). Taxonomy (NCBI): domain Eukaryota; kingdom Metazoa; phylum Chordata; class Mammalia; order Carnivora; family Herpestidae; genus Suricata; species Suricata suricatta. The sequence goes on from NC_043700.1 coordinate 167,397,479, forward strand.
CCTGGGGTCCTAGAGAGACGTTGGTAGTTGACCTGTCAGGTTGCCATTTTGGTTTTTCTTCCTGAGCGCGTTCCCAGATCCGTGCTCTTCTCTTTGATTGGCCTGAGATGAGCTTTCACGTTCTCCTTTTATGGTCTGTTCTACTTGCGCAGATTCCCCTCTACTTGTCTTTCCGGGTATATCTCTTGTTTTTGATACATTATTAATATTAATATTCCATTATAAAAACTCATTGTTTTATACAGTTGATTCGATCTACCAACTAAGATTCCATCCCAGAGGAACAGAAATTCTAGCAAAATCAATTTGTTGGGAGAACAAAATATTGAGCAGGTAGTATTAGTGCAGATACACTGTCTAAGTAAGTAACATAAAGTTGTATCTTGAGCTAAAAGTACTTTCTGCTTTTTTAGTTAAAATATCAAGTTCCTTAAAAAAATCAAAAATAAAATAAAACACAAAGAGAATGATAACACAGATGATATTTTAATGTTTAGATGGAAAATTTTTATACCCTTCAAGATCTGTAAGTTCATTTACTATTTCCAAGGAAGGTATGTTTTAAACATTTGGGGAATTTGTAGTTAATTTGTAATGATTTAACAAAAATTTCAGCATTTATATTCTCTTGCTAGTTTGAAAAATTCTTAAGTTTACTCCAATTCCGCCTTGATTCCACAGCATATCATAGTATTTATTTAGCCCAGATATCAACTTACTGGATGACCTGCAAGACACTTTTTAACCTCTCTGCATATGTCCACAATAGAAATAATAATAATATTAGCATTTTAGCACTCAATTAAAAATGCATGCCTGGCTATAAGCAATAAAGAAACATATTAAGCCATCAGGGCTACAAAAAATAATTTTCCTGCAGCTTTTAAAAAGCTCTGTGTTGGGACGCCTGGGTGTCTCAGTCGGTTGAGTGTCCGACTTCAGCTCAGGTCATGATCTCACAGTTCATGGGTTCAAGCCCCACATTGAGCTCTGTGCTGACAGTTCAGAGCCTGGAGCCTGTTTCAGATTCTGTGTGTCCCTCTCTCTCTCTGCCCTCCCCCGCTCATGATCTGCCTCTCTATGTCTCTCAGAAATAAATAAATGTTAAAAAATAATTTAAAAAAATAAAAAATAAATAAAAAACTCTGTGTTAGGGCACTTGAGTGTTTCAATTGGTTAAGCATCTGACTCTTGGTTTCAGCTCAGCTCGTGGTCTTGCAGTTGGTGAGTTCAAGCTCCACATTGGGCTCTGTGCTGACAGTGTGGAGCCTACTTGGGATACCTCTCTGTACACCTCCCACCACAAAAGAAATAAATAAACAACTAAAAAGCTCTGTGTTGATATCAGGAAAAAAGTATGTAACTTATAGAAGGACATGCAACACTACAGAGAAATCAGATACTAATATACTCAAAGTGATGTGTGTGTTTTAACTTCATGCACTGGTTTATGAACATGTAATGATGGTAAAGGAGTAGATCATAAGTTGGGTTACTTAGAAAGATAAAGATGAAGTCTGTCCATTGAGCTCTGACTTGGTCTCAAGTCTTCATCTCACAGTTCATGAGTTCGAGTCCCATGTCAGGTTCTGTGCTGACAGCTTAGAGCCTGGAGCCTACTTCAGATTCTGTGTCTGCCTCTCTCTCTGGTCCTCCCCCAGCCTTGCTCTCTTTCTCCCTCTCTCTCTCTCTCTGTCTCTCAAAAATATGTAAACACTAAAAGAACATTTTTTTAAAAAAAGGAAAAACAAAGTATGGACTGTCCATAGGATCAACACCTGTAAAAAAGAGAAGAGGCAGAATTTGTTCAGTTGGAGAAACTGAACAAGGAGGTTCAATGACAGAGCCAGCCAACCCGAAGGAGAGCTCTGTAGTTAGAATGGCTCTTCAGAGTTTTCCCGGGTAGGAGCAAGAGGGACCGACTTTAACTTTTAATGTATATTAGGTATGGATACCCCAGGAAGCCAGTGTGCCATTGACTAAGGTGGCTCTCCTCACTGAGGCAATTCTTGAAATAGCTATCAGCTGAGGGTCATTCACCAAGAGCATATCCAACAGCTAGAGTAGAGTCCTTATAAATAAGAATCTTGGTTTGCTGTATAATTTCCTGGCAGGTTGTATCTAAGATGCTGATTTTTTTTCAATGTTTACTTAGTTTTGCATGCAAGAGGAGGAGGGGCAGAAAGAGACAGAATCGAAGCAGGCTCCAGGGTCTGAGCTGTCAGCACAGAGCCCGACATGGAGCTGGAACTCACAACGATGAGATCGTTAGCTGAGCAGGAATCAGACACTTAACCAACTAAGCCACCCAGGTGCCCCAAGATGCTACTTCTTTATGAAAATCATATGTAGTGGAATTTCTCATGGTGCAAATTAAAATATTCTTGGGAAATCATAGAAAGAGTATGTATGACTTTGTGTATGACAGCAATAACTTTTTTTTTAATGTTTTATTTATTTTTGATACAGAGAGAGACAGAGCATGAGAGGGGGAGGCGCAGAGAGAGCAGGAGACACAGAACTGGAGGCAGGCTCCAGGCTCTGAGCTAGTCATCAGCACAGAGCCCAACGCGGGGCTTGAACTCACGAACGTGAGATCTGACCTGAGCCGAAGTCGGAGGCTTAACCGACTGAGCCACCCAGGCGCCCCGACAGCAATAACTTTTTAAGTGATGGTGCCAATTAGCCTAAAGGACCACAAATAAACAATGAGTCTTATTTTGTCTGTAACTCCATATGAAATATTTCAATATAAAGAGCATATGTGTATATGCCCAGTATTCATATAAATGTAAAGATATAAATAATGATAAATGGATACAGATACAAATCATTGCCATACTGGTCTGATCTGATATTTTAAAAGACCTAGTTATAAAATCTACTCGTGTAGTATTTCTTCAAGTATTAGAATTCCCTTTATAAACACACAACATTAAAGAACTTGTAAATAAACACAATGATTTAGAAATGATTCTTAATTTGTAAAGTAAGTGGTAGTAAAATTATTCAGATAATAGAGAAATACTAGTAGAAATTTCACTTCTGATAAGTGAATGAATATAGTGTACCTAAGAGTCCACTGCAGAATGGAGTCCCAGGTTTACGACCCCACCCCTCCTTTGTTCAAATAATAGAAAATTCTGTCCTCTAATCCTCCCAAATGATAACTAAGTCCTGAAAAAAGACTTCCCAGGCAAGGCACTTAGCTGATTGATTAAAAGGCAGAGAGTAGAGACTTGACTGGATTTGCAGAAAAGGTTATATGAATGTGTGTCGGTCTTCATGCATGCACACATGCTTGCTTGTTTAAAAGCATGAAAAATTTGATTAGAGACATTTTATTATAACATGTGGTAGTAAGTTTTTTGAAGAGAAAACATTCAGCTCCAACTTATTGGAAGTAACCAAATAGTCTCATACATCTGAAAAGCAAATTCATTTAGGTCAGTTTGGAGTGCAAACTAACAAACAAATCAGATCATTAACAGACTGAGTTAATATTTGAATACTAAAATGTAGAGGTTTTTTTAATGTAAGAATTGATATCAGAACTTCCATTATACACGCTGACAGAAATTATGAAGTTATGTATTGCTGCCTTCTAATAAAGATTTTAAGGGACAGTTACAACAAAAGTAAGCAACACATGCACACATGCATACACACACACACACACACACAGAAAATGGTTGGTGAAAAATAAGTGAAACAATCTGAGTTTAAACTGTAGCTAAAGACTGATACCATTTTTATGAAACATATGGGGAGTGTGCTCATGTGTTTCTATTGAATTAGAAATATCTATGGAGAATCAAACATCAGAATATTAATGAGGTCATATTTCAGGGATAGGATTACAACTGTTTTTTTTTATTCTTGTCTTATGATTTTTACTTAAGGGCTTTCTAGATGAGTAAGTGTGACTTGTGAACTTTGTAAAATTTGAACAAAATATTGTATTTGAATTTGTTTCATTAATTAAACCATTGCCATCTCTTGATCTCCCCCGACTTCACTAACATTCTTACCCTTCTTATAAACTTTTTCTAAAATTTTTCAACTGTGTTCTAAAATCTAAATACAGTCATCTTCCAAGCTTCACATCCACTTTAATTAATCATCTTCTACTTCTTCATATGAACCCCTTATCAAAGCTGATCAATGCCTTTTATTTCTTTACCCACCCCTTCTTCCAATCCACATAAAACTGTAATTCTTTAAAGCACACCAGTCAGGTTTCTTCCATTGTTCAAGGAGTATAAGAAACTACACATCAAATTATTCATAGTAAATTTTGGGAATATTTATTCCTGCAGATTTCTCTATTATTTTCATCTTAAAAAAGAAGTTGGAAAGTTTCTGGGTCCTTTATTTCAGGGAAAGTGAGAGTATCATTTAAAACTACATGGTGGACTTTTTTTTTTCTTTTTTCTTCTTTTTGTTTCTAAAGAAGAGTAACTGAAGGTCAAAGAAATTCTATTACTTACCCATGTGGTGCTGACCAAAAGCAGATTTTCTATTTAAAGTATTTACTGCCAATACTAAAATATACATTTTCATCTGGCACCCCAAATACAAGATGTTACAAGATAGTAAATCCAGAGTTTAACAACATACAAGTGTTTAATTAATTCAGGGCCAAACTATGAAACATTAATTAGCAAAACAAATATTGAAAGTCATGTCCATATTTGTGGCCTTTTCCTACGGCATTTTTGGCCATAATGGGTTTATTTAATTTCAGAAGGCATGGGCATGTCTTATTCCTCTTTTGTACCTAATTAGCACAAAACCGAGTATAATGTTTTTCAATAAAAGATCAGGGAAATAATGAAAAATTGAGTAAACTAAAAATGAATGAATAAATGGATATTCAAAATTATGCATTGTATCATATTTTCAGGTGTGTCTTTGATACCTATCTTTTTAAAAAAATGTTCTTGTTTACTTGTTTTTGAGAGAGAGGGAGGGAGGGGCAGAGAAGGACAGACAGAGGATCTGAAGCAGGATCTGTGCTGACAGCAGAGAGCCTGACATGGGGCTCAAACCCATGAACCATGAAATCACAACTTGAGCTGAAGATGTATGCTTAACCATCTGACTGAGCCAAGAACATGCCGCTGATTTCCATAACTCATCTTTTAGGTGTTATGCTGACATAAAATTTCAAGGTATTTCTAAAATTACGTTACATCACAGAATTCTAATAACATTTATATTTGGTCTAAGAAAAATAAATTTAAGTGAATAATAAGGATTACTTTTTCATCTTTCTTCTTATGTCATGAACACAACTGTTACCGTGCTTAATTAGATATCTGTTCAGGGTTCCTTATTCAATAGTCTGAACCTTGAATGCATATGTGGTTCCAATGCATGCTTTATTTCTCCTGATATCCCCTCTTTGATTAGACTCCCTAAGAGTAATTATGTGAAAGAGCATAACATTGTTTTAAAGAGGAAATTTAACTGAGACAAAATGACAAGTGGAATGTATTTCCAAATGGGAAAAAATAATTGAAAGAATAATGACTCATAGAACATGTAGAACACATTTGAAGTTTTGTTAATATGTTCACATTGATAAACTACCATTTTCCTTATTTTAGAATATCCTACTCGCTAACCTGTTGATGTGAGTTGGAAGATAAATACAAAAGCATCAATGGAGAGATGCCTTATAATATTAAAACAAAATTAGATTTTTTTTGAATTTAGAAAAGCTCACCCACACAAAGTTTGGTTAAATAAGTTTATCGCTGCAAACAATACTTGGTACAAAATATGTGAAGCAGTAATTATCTCACGTAGACACAGTCAACTAATTTATACTACTCAAGATAATTTTTAATAATTCTAGAAAAAACACAGGCCACAGTTATTTCTGTCATTTCTAAAAATCACATTTCCCTCCTGTATTTTGAGGATATTCAAAATACTGTAGGATGGTAAGTGGAAATTGTATTATCAATGCATAGTAATCTATTTTTTTTACCAAAACACTTACATCATATTAAGTATTTATGAGGGCAATTATTTTATTTTTATAGTTATTGTGTGAAACACCTCAAAGTTACAGGCCAGACAAATCATACTTACATGAATAAACTAGTTAAATCCAGGATGTTTAGCTACATTATTATTAAAGTATTCCTAATTCTTCTTAAGTTATTATTAGATGGTATTCATTTTAGCATCACTTAAAAGTGAAATGCATCATTTTAGAAAGTAGAATAGAAAGATACTGAGGGAAAAAATCGCTGCACATACCTATACAAATCATGGTTTTATGTAATTTCATTCTGTTTTACTTGTTTTATTATCTTTAACTTTGGACTTTAAGTGGCTATGTATACAAGAGAAGGATGCTTCAGATTGTGGTTGATTATAATGGTCAACTCTCAGTTCTGTCGACAGTAATGTTCCTCTAGTGGGCAGCAATAAATATCACATCCTTCTTGTTACACAAATCACCACTGGCTGTGCTACTATTCCCATTTCTAATCTCTTAAGTGTGTTGCACAAAACATCACTGCCTCAGATGTTTCTATTTTCTATATAGAATTGCATGAAGTAATATAACATAGTACTCTTTACCAAAATAGTGTTTATTAAATAAAATCATTAGAATTATGCAGTAAGTCTCATTAGGCTGAATTTTAAATCAAGTACAAACATAGATCTAGAGAAGATTGTTTGAAGATTTCTATCATCAAGCAGAAATGGCTGAATCTGTGCTATGTGAGGAAAATATGGGAACTGAAATAAAAACTGAAATGGGAATTTAAAAACTCCTGTTGTGTCCCTAGAGCTGATTATAACTAATTTTGTGACCTTGAGCCAGTTACTGAATGTTTCTGGGCCTGATGTTTCCCAATGTAAAAATGAGAAGATTGGCCTAGATGGTTTGAGGACATAGATACTTTCCATTGTTCTTGGATCATTTTCCCATGATGCCACTTGATAAAATCACAGGATTGTGCTGGTCCCACAAAGCCAAGAGGAGTGTACATAGTCCGTAAGCTTGTGAGTAGGTTAGAACACAAGCAGAATGGTAAATCTCCTGCAGACTCATCAGAGTATTCATAAATCTGAATTCCCTGTGCCAGTCAGCACCGGTAAGGTTCATCCTGCTCTTTGCTTTCATATTGCTTTTTACTTACCTTATCAAAGAATTATTCTTCCTTGACATGAAGAAGAGATGAGGTTCAATAATATTCCCTTATAATGGCTTTCCTTTCTCCAACAGAAAAAGCCCTGAAATTTCAGCAAGAACAGCAGGTTCTAGAAGATGTATGGAATTGATGGATAAAGTTCGACACTGTTTCTGTAAATATACTTACTTATTTGGGGTAGAGAAAATTAATTGTTTTCCCTTTCCTTTGGAAAAAAAAGTTAAAAATTGTGGCCTTTGTAACTCCTCAAAAGAGCCTTAAAACTGTTTCCAGAAACAGAAAGAATGAGTAACATAAGATAAGTGCTCTAAAATCTTTTTAGGATGAAAAAAAGGATATAAATTGCTTAATAATTTTATGTACATATATACATTTTTATGTTCTATTTTAAAGTATGTGTTTTCAATTACTGTTAGTTGAACTCAGATATTAAACAACAGGAATATGTTTAGCTTACCTCTACTGGTTTGGGCTTTTTATTTTAAAACGATGTAGGACAGAAAAAAATGAGACAAAAATCTTCCACAAATAAAATGAAAGCATCAAGGTGAAGTGAGAAGACATTTATGATACTATGTCAGGTCTAACAGCACCAAAATATCTAAAGACTCAACTCATGCCATATGGCTGCTGTGGTATCTACTGCACGCTTCTCATGTTCCTACTTTGGTTTTGGTTTCGGTTTTACCTTATCTCTGTTCCCCTCACACTTCTCTTTATTCTTGGCTTCTACTGTGAAATGGTTTCTTCTGAATACTTTCTCCATGTATCACTTAGAGTTCTTATCTATCATGCAACATCCTGCAAAAATTCCTCGTATGTCTTATGTTAATCAAGCCCAAAATGGAGATTTGATAGGGTAGGTTAACAGAGTTTCCAAATCAGTCTTTCTCATAAAGCCACTCGCTTTTTATTTAATGTAACTTTTGGTCAGACAACAATCTATAGTACAATCAAGTCTGAGGAAATAGTTCTGGAAATTAAACCCAGGACATGGCAACCCACATGTAAGGAACTGCATCTGAACACTTTACCCAAGAAGGAGCAGAATATTGCAACAAGGATGTAGAAGGCCATTCATCATACAGTAATCACATAGAATCTATTTTTAGTAAGAAAAATACCAATAATTACTTTTAAAATATCTATGTGAACATGCATCTAACGTTCATACATATATTATGAATATTTATTTATATATTTAATGTGATGACAATTGTTGATGACATCCATTTGCACATGATCCATTGATAATACTGTGTATTTTATAAATAAACAAATAGTTGGACTGATAGAATGAACAAGAAATAAAATAAGATAGCAGTGTTCTTAAAAGCCTCCAATGTTACTTAGTTTTTTATATGGACATATATCTAATTATATTCAACAGATAATTTTTGGAAAGCTAAACTTGTAGTATTTGTTTTCCCTAGGGTGTGACTTTAATTTCATTTAGTCACTAACTTGTTTCAAAAGTCATCACCACATTGATCGATCACTAGGGTGCCTGATGTGCCAATGGGTAATACATCACTTTTTAAATTAAAGCATACATTTCTATGAGTACCTAAAAATATGCCCACAGATACACTATCCAGGGTAAAATAAATTCTCAGCAGTTGTTTATTAAACAAGTGTTGTCTATCTTACTCATCTTCAAAAAGAATATATTCCTTCTTCCTACTGGCCTCATAACATTTTTAAAGCAAGATTAATCAACAAAATTTTGAAATTGAACAAATCAGCAAAGATATTAATCCAACCTTTCGAGAATATTGCCTAAACTTCTAAATCAACCAAAATGTACTTAAGCTACTTATTTAAGACATCCTAGCCATTGGTTAGTAAATAGCTTACCAGTCCTAACTTTGGTGTCTCCTCTCTGGTTGCCATGATTGTGGCTGTAGAAATGCTATTTGTTCTGTTTGCTTTATTTATAAATACTTACAAGCACAAAAGATCACTATATTAGCTGTTATTTCCATAAACCAAATGTTAAGACAGCTGTAATACACTAAGAATGACTTCTATTTAAAGCATAACCACTTAACTCAGTGTTGTTTTTAATTATGTTAAATAAAGTTTTAAAAATATATTCATTTCCACGGTTAAGACTTATGTAGATGATAAGTGATATATTTATTTAATGGGTAAACTTTTGAATTCATAGAATTTGGGCTTACTCTTGGTTTCACCTACTCAACAAAAAAGTCTCTTTGGACAATTTGCTTAAAGTTTTGGGTGTCTCCATAGCCTCATAAGTTAATGTGGATAATAATTCATTGTGATAATATATACAACATGCCTTAGGTAATTCTTGGTCATTCCTTAATTAATGTGAGCTTTTGTAGTGTCAAAGAGATCAGATAAAGGAATGACACTTACTTTCCATGTCCATTTTCCAGGCCTCATTTATAGTGATCTTTTTCTCTCATCCACTGCAAGTATCCTCCCCTACTGCTAAGATATAAGTAGAGAGAGTACAAAACTAAAAACATAGGATAATCATACAGGTGTCACCTTTAAATAGGAAGAGGAGGCAATAAAACATATATTTTTAAACAAAAGTTTTAGTGTTCAGAGAAGACTCTCTCCCAGCCCATTTTTATTCTAAAGGATAAAACTTAGGCATTCAGTTACATGGAGGAGTTCAAAAACGCCTGTAGCATAGCTTTGTAGCTGGTTAATATTTTCCAACATGAGTGGTTCCATTGAAGAAAGTGCAAATTAATGTGTTGCAGTGAAATTTAATATGAACGCAATGATAGAATGCAGAGTTTGCACAAGCCAGCTTGTAGTAGCTTGTGAGAGCCAATTTGTAAATATTCCAAAAATGTGCAAACCAGGTTTTAGACATAGTTATGTTTAAAAATTAAAGTATGAATTACAGTTCTATAAATGATATTTTGAAGTGATTTAAATACTTGAAACTCATGATGTCCCAATTATTTTTCATTTTTCTCTTACTTGTGCTTTTGTATTTACATCTTTTGCTTTTCTGTAATGGTATGCTGCTGCCCATCTCTTTTCAGCTCTGTGGTAGGCCACATTTCACTGGAGACTTGAAATTTGCAATTATTTATACATATATATATATATATATATATATAGGTATGTGTGGTATATATATATATATCCGCAATCATTACAAATCAGGACTTGTAATTTGTTTAATTGTATAGACTTAAAAAGCTGAAGAGTATTAATAATGGAGAGTAAATTTGAGTATTGTAGCTTTGGTCATTAACATTATGAATACATCCTCCCACAATAATTGGTCAATTCAGAATCCTTTAAAACTTGACTTCAAGCCTTTATTTGCATGTCACTCTGAAAGGTCATTCTTGTTCCACAACTACTTATAACATTGGCTAAAATTTCTGTTGCAAAAGCATTACTATTCTACTTGTCCTGTCAATATCTGCTTCTCTCATTCTTTTAGGGATGTTGTTCCCAAGAGTATTTCCAAATAAATTTACTGTATACGAGTCTCTAAGCATCAGTTTCCTGAGAAACTCACACTAAGAGATTTGGTATCTGGAATGATTTGAGGAAGCAAGTTACAACATGGGATTTTGCAGCAAGTTGACAATGACTACACATTTGATGGCATGTGGAATATGGATAACTCCAGGTATGTTGTCATGGTCCAGATGTTCAAGTTGCCACTAGGGATGAAATAGAGTGAGACACCAGTGTAAGTGTATGAATTGTCAGGTGTAGTATCTCAGGACATTGAAAGGGGCAAGAGAGCTAGTGATTGTAAAGACTATGTAATTATATGCCTGTTGATAGATTCATTCAAGAAAATGAAAGATTGAAGGTAACTAATCACCAGTTCATGGCAAACTGTGAAAAACCGAGGAACTAACTGGCAGCATATGAAGAGATAATCCTCTCCTTCAGCAAGAGGGCAGAACAAAAATAAGAAGTAGTCCTAGGATTTAGTTAAAAGAGTAGCAAGTGTCAAAACAGTTTAAATTCTCAAATCCAGCAAATCTGTTCATGCCACCATTAATGTTGTATAGGAAAAAGTGGAAACTGTTCAAATTAGAATAGGGGCATGTAGATTGATGCTCTGAAAAATCACGAATCCTTCAATTCTTTGGAAATACTTTGGGTCTGCCAAAGCGGCTGAGTCCTCTATATTGGTGTTTTACACACACACATCTCTGAAATTTATTTTTTTAAATATTTTTTGTGTGTGCTTTTTATTTATTTTTGAGAGACAGAGAGAGACAGCGTGAGCAGGGGAGGGTCAGAGAGAGAGGGAGACACAGAATCTGAAGCAGGCTCCAGGCTCTGAGCTAGCTGTCAGCACAGAGCCCCATGCGGGGCTCGAACCCACAAGCTGTGAGATCATGACCTGAGCTGAAGCCGGACGCTTAACCAACTGAGCCACCCAGGCACCCCCCGCCCCTGAAATTTAAAGACAATACAAAATCTCTATTTTAAAATAAAAATGCACTACTCCGCTCCCACCTTCCCTCCTGGCCACCAAAGAAGGAATTGGAATCAAGACACTATAGTATCTGGCTGAGAAAGTTCTCGGTTTGATGAAAGAACAAATGGCTATACACTGAAGTGGCAGGACCCAGCCAAAATGTTCTGCCAGAAATTAGGGGACCACCTCTCATATTGGATCTTGAGGATGCTGGGAAACAGTATAAAATTGGACAAATTCTTTATGTGGCAGCACTCTCCTATCACACAGGAATTAACACCCCAACAAGGATTTGGGCAAATCTGCTAACATCCTGCTAGGAGGACTTTTGAAATCCTGGAGAAACAATATTCCACAGTAAAACCGATAAGCCAGACATGCACGGCAGATGGCAGAAGAATGAATCAGATAAGTAAAGTTAATAGAATAAAAATACCAACAAAACCTAGCCACCTACTCTTTTTGATGGAAAAATGGAGAGGTTACTCTGATCCATAAAGCAATAAAGATGCAGTGTTGAAAAGAGAGCTAGGCTCTCTTATATGCTTGTTACCCTTACTGAAATTGTTCCATAGTTCCTGGATATTCTTTTTAGTATTATTTTTATTTTTCTCTCTTTGCATATTAGTTTGGGGGAGTTTCTATTGATTTATCATTAGGCCCGTTGATTCTTTTCTATGTCCAGTCTACTGATATATATATATGAAAAGCATTCTTCATTTCTGTTCAGACATATTTTAGTTATCTCATTTTCTTCTGAATTTTTACTCAGATTCTCCAGCTCTTTGCTTATATTGCAAGTTTATTGTTGCATGTTGCCATTTTTCCCATTAGATCACTTAGCAGAGATCATAATTGTTTTCTTTTTTTTTGTTTTGTTTTATCTATTTTTGATACTGAGAGAGACAGAGCATGAGAAGGGGAGGGGCAGAGAGAGAAGGAGACACAGAACTGGAAGCAGGCCCCAGGCTCCGAGCTAGCCGTCAGCACAGAGCCCGATGCGGGGCTCGAACCCACGACCGTGAGATCTGACCTGAGCCGAAGCCGGAGGCCCAACCGACTGAGCCACCCAGGCGCCCCGATCATAATTGTTTTAAAATCCTGTCTGATAATTCCAAAGCCTATCATATGTTAATCCAATTCTAATACTTGCTTTGCTTCTTCAAACTGTATTTGTATTCCTTGCCTTTTAGCATTACTTGCAATTTTTGTTGAAAATCACCATGATGTATTGGATAATGGGAATGGAGGACTAAAGGAAAACTGTTCTTCTGTATCTCCCCTACTTTTGATACTATTGTACCATACTTCTGACAGCAGATATACACGTTTTCTAAATACTAAACAATTCTGCAGCACCGCAGAGATGTCCTCCAATTTAACCTAATTCTGGCACCTCCTGGAATAGTGTCAGTCCCACAGCACTCCTGGCACCCAACCCCACACTGCAGATGCCAATCACAGATGCAGAATAGAGAGGGTTATCTGTGTTTCAGACTGACCAGAGTTTCCCACAATTCACTCTTTGTGCTTGATTAATTTGTACAATGGTTAGTAGAACTCAGGAAAACAATTTGCTTGCTGGATCCCTGATGTGTTAGAGAACATTTTAGAGGATTCAGTAGAGTAGCCATATAGACATAGGGCAAGTTATGGGGTGAGAAGAGTTTAACTTCCATGCCCTTTTCTGGCATGCCACCCTCTCCTCATTTCCACATGTTCATCAACCCAGAAGCTCTCTGAACCTATCCTTTTGGGGTTTTTAAGGATGCCTCATTGCTAAGCATGCTTGATTAATTCATTGGTGGTTGGTGATACAACCTCTAATCTTTCTCCCCTCCATGGTGGCAACAGGGTGGACTTGATAGAATCCTGGGGGAACCAGCTCCCATCCTGAGGGACTTTCCTCCAGAGCTATTTGAGGAAGAGACGACCATGTGAGTGGGTGTACCTGAGTGTGTGCATGCACGCACACCTGTGTGTGTGTGTGTGTGTGTGTGTGTGTGTGTGTGTGTGTGTAAAGAAAGCAAGATCCTCTCATTGTTTTTTTAGTTGGAAAATTTCAAGTGTTTTAGGAGCTCTGTGTCAGAAATAAAGGCAATGACCAAATATATCCATACATATATATATACATAGATATATACATATATATACACAGATACATATATTATTACAGGTTGCAATATCACTGGAGATAAATAGGTATTCACTGTGAGGTTTTATATTAATATGACTAGGAGTTCCACTGTGTTCACCATTTGCTATAGCTCTAGGTGGCAGAAGGTTCAATTTCCTCTAGTGTCCCTGTTTATGTTGACTTTGTGCTTCCCTATGTACTGCTCCACCGAGAGATGTTTGCACCTTGCAGCTATTTCTGTTGTAATTCGCTGTTATTATGCCAGAACCCTGTTGTTTCATTGTTAAAATCTGAAAAAATGGAAACTTTCTCAAATCTTATGATTAAATGTGAGTATGTATTTTAGTTAGTGAGTCTGGGTCCCAGAGATGTGGACTGCACAACGAAATCCTTGCTTAGATGAGGTAGATAGGCTAGATAGGGCTACAGTATGAAAAATGCTCTTCCCTCAGGTAGGATAAGATTCAGCAACACTTTCCTGGAGAGTGGGCCTTTGTTTATTTTTATTTTAGTGTTTATTTATTTTTTGTAGGAGAGTAAAAAGAGCACATGCGGACAGGGGCAGAGAGAGGAAGACAAAGAATCCAAAGCAGTCTTCAGGCTCCTAGCTATCAGCACAGAGCCCTAGGCAGGGCTAAAACTCATGAACTGCAAGATCATGACCTGTGCCAAAGTCTAACGCTCAACCAACTGAGCCCCCCAGGCATGAGAGTAAGCATTTGTTACGGAAAATGTTCTGAATTTTTTTCACAGCTATTACTCTGTCCTTCCCCTGTGATCCCAAGACTTGATCTTTCTTGGCTCTTCACTCTCAGAACTTGGTGGGGATTATGGATGTAAAACCCGCCGAAGTGTGGGAGGTCCTCTGAGACTTGAGCCCCAGATATTTCTGTCTCCTGTTGGTCTAAATGCTGCCTCCAGCAATTCATCCAGATTGCCCTTTAATTGCCCATACCAGTTTATGGCTCTAGAGGCTTCTTCTGGTAAGCGGATCTCATCTGCAACTGTCCAGATTCACTTCTCTCTACAATTTTCAAGGTGCCATTTTCCCTGTGACCTCTTCTCTGATGACTTAGAGAAAACCAATGACTGTTGAGCATGTATTTGTTGTAAAGATGGGACTGATGACTGCTAAACATTCTACATCTGGGAGCTGAAGCCACAAGTCTTTTCATACCCTTTTAATAACACTCCATCTGGTTAAGAGCTGAAGTGGTAAGTCTTTCCTTTTTTCTTAATTATGCTCATCTTTTCTGCACTCATCAGAGTTGCATTATGTAAAACATCGTTGCATGCCTGTTAGGTATAACTTTCACATATGGTGTTCTTCTAGATCAACTTTCTCAAAAGGAGGATAGTAGGTATTTCCTTTCCCCAGCTAGCCTTGTCACAGGCATATGTTCTAGTTTTGACCAATAAGATGCTCCTGTTAGGTATTATGATCTTGAGGCAGTGATTCAAATGCCCAGGAACAACAGAGAACTCACATGGCTATTGAAAAGGCATTTTGTTTGTAATTAAGTGGAGAAAAATTAATAATATCTGTGTATTAGGCAGCAACTTTGGCTTGGCCTGTTTTTTTCTATTGCAGCCCACTTTCCCTTAGCTCTTGACTATTTTTTAAGTTTGTGAATTTTCAAACTAGCTTTTGTCTTTCCAGCATATTCCTTCTCTTCTCAAGCTAATCAGGATTAATGTTTCTTCCATAAAACCATGAAAATTGACTGACATAACACACTTGTATTCAGAACATTAGAAGTATTTATTTATATTTGCCTATTGAAAACATAGAAGCCATGATAATATCTCCATTATGACATCATAATTTTTTTTCTTTTTACCTTTTACTTCTCTGATAGGAATAATACAAGTAAAATACCTAAAATCTAGTATTTAATGAGTACAAAGCACTTAGTGGAAATTAATTTACAAGCTAGGTAATTCATTATTCACCCTGTCTCTAAAAAGAGAGTTTTTTTTTTTTTACTGCTAAAAACAAGTAGTGGAAGTTCTGACTACAATTAGTTATTAAAATATTCACTAATATAATAAATCCATCGGTGAAATATGATCTTCTAAAATATCGTAAGTTGATATTCATTTCAAAGCAAAGCTATTTCTTGTGAGGTTAATTCATATATACACCATAGATGCACAAAGTTTAACTGTTCTCTCTATATATTATATAAATCTAAAATCCCTAACTGATAGGTTCATAGAGAGCAGAAATTAATGAGAGGAGAAAGCATCTTGAATAAAAATCTCTGCACTTTAGTTAAAATAAATTTATTCTATTTAAGTTTCACATTATTTCTACTGTTTTTTTTTTCAATCTGAGTGAACAGGAATATATATTAAACACTTAGTATATTTAGCATAAAATAAGGAAATGAAAATCATGAAATAATGTCAAAGGGCAGTGATTTTTAAATAAAATATCCATAAGCACTATTTTACAAATCACAATTTATTAATTACTAGGCTTTACAGTCAGCTTAAAGTTGCCTGTGAGCTGAATTAATTCACGGTAACTGAGATTACTTGAAAAGACCTAGGGAGACAGTGAAAAACCAACTAAGGTTATATGAGAAAAAGGTACTTTGTCATAGATGTTCTATTAAACTGAAATGTTCAAATGTATGCTAAGTGATAAATGATTATTTTCCATTTCTTAAGGCACTCCTACTATGCCATCCTACTTTGATTTTAAGTGCAAACATACCCACACACATGTGCAATATAATTGTATGCTTAAATCCCTGTATTATATATATACATATGAAAAATGGAATTTATATATGTATAATTATATATAATATATAGTTATGTTACATATATATGTGTGTTGTGTATATATACACACACATATATATATATATATATATATATATATATACATATATATATTCCCTCCATGTATCATGTATTTATTTTTTCTTCTTATATAATTTGACCACAATGAGATTGCCAAATGAAGTTAGCAATGGTGATTGGGAAACCTACATTCAATAAATAGAAATCACATCATATGTCACTAATTCTTTATTTAAAAGGAATAAGATTTAGAGCCAACTGGAAATTAGACTAAAGTTAAACTAAACTGCAGTAGTGCAACATGATGCAGGGTCATCCTGAAGATGAGGAAACAGGCTGTAAGTTAAAATTCACAGACATGTCAAGCAGTTCTGCAAAGTTAGTTGAGTCGGATTCAGTGTCAAGATATCGTCTTTGAAACACATGAATCTTCACATAATCTTGCTATTAGTGTTCTGGTACAGGTAGCTCTTAAGTTGTTTTTGGTGGTGGTGATGGTGATACTGTATCAATGAGTAGGGAAACTTGACAGAGAAAGTTAAGTTATTGAAAAAATAGTTACTGGTTTTTGCATCTCCAAATTCATGACTTAGAAATAGAAAGATCATAAAGGTTATACACATTTTTCTATATTTTTGTTAATCACCAAATCATAATTTTCAGTGAAAACAATTTATTTCAAACAAAATAATAAAAATAATGCATTTTTAAATTTAAGCCAATGTCATACCTAAATTAATATTTAATTTCATTGAATTTGACTTGTTTTCCAACCCACCAACATATCTTTCCAGTTCGTTTTTTCTTTACACACTTTCTAATTTTCAATCTTTTATCCTCATGTCTCACAAACACTACAGCAGCCAGTGAGTCTTAAAGTCAATGTCCACCTGAGCCATTAAATTACTCTGAATCTGGGTGTCTGGGTGGCTCAGTTGTTAAATATCCGACTTGTATCCAGGTCATGACTTCATAGCTAGTGAGTTCAAGCTCTGCATGGGTCTCCTCTCAGTGCAGAGTCTGCTTTGGATCCTGATTCCCGCTCTCTGCCTTTCCTTACTCCTCTCAAAATAAATAAGCATTTATTTATTTATTTATTTATAATATTTTTATGTTTATTTTTTAAAAAGAGGACAGAGAGCATGAGCAAGAGCGGGGCAGAGAGAGAGAGGGAAACAGAGAATCTGAAACAGACTCCAGGCTCCAAGCTGTCAGTACAAAGTTGGTTGTGGGGTTCCAACTCATGAACTGTGAGATCATAAGCTGAGATGAAGTCGGATGTTTAACTGACAGAGACGGAGCCACCTAGGAGCTCCATAAATAAACATTTAAAAAATTTACTCTGAATGTTACTAAGCAAAATTTCATTCGAGTGATTTCCTCTCTCCCATTTTCTAGCTCCTGTGATAGATCCACATACTGCATCCACATTAATTGTTCTCAAACTTTTTTTTATTTAGTACAGTGCTCTTGTTAAGCCTTCCCAATGGCTTTCATTGCTAGGAAAAAAGATCTTTCACAACTTTACATCAAACTATCCTTTTCATTCTAAAATGAATTCAAAAGTTATTACTTATACTCCTGGAACCCAGTTGTTATTTTCTTTTTGTGTGTGTGTGCCTTTCGCTATTCCCTCATTCCTAGGTAAACCCTGCCCAATATACATTTATAAACATAGAAATTTAACGCAGAGTGATCTAATAACATTTTTCTGTTTCTACTTGAGATCTTTGGTAGGTTTTGCCTTGTTTAGGGATTCTTGATCTTCTCCCCTTCTATAGAGATCTCTTTAGATCTCTGTAAGTATGTCTTTGTGGATCAGTACTTACCAAAAATAATAAAATATTTTCCTATAATAGTTGCCAATTATATATTTAAAGAATAATTAGTGAATATGTAAAGGAACAAAGAAGAAACAACAGTAAAATATGAATTAGGTTGGTAAGCAAAATAAATCCTGCAAGTTGAAATAAAACTTTTTTTCTCTCTCTTATGTTTCATTAGCATTATCCCCTTGTAACTTTAAAGGTGACTCTCTTTGATTTGTCTTTAAAGCCAGGTTGCCTTTGAACCATCCAAATTTAAGTCATCTGTCTCTACCTCCTCTCTCTTCAGTCTTTATAGTAAGACTATTATTATGTGATACAAACTCTGGACCTCACATGGCAAACTTCCTTAAAAATTGGAACTTTGTAGAACTTTGAAAATACAATGCATTATTGACCTGATTGTTTAATACCCAACAGATTACTTTTTCTAGGGCTTAGTTCCCACATTATCTTTTGATGTTCCTGCGGAAGAGGTGAGTACTTGCAACACCAGCAGCCTAATTAAGAACCCTGTTGTCACTAGGGGATATCTTAGACCTTCTTCAAGCTCAGTCATCATGTCCTGAAATATACAGGGTGGGGTAATGCATCTTATAAATGCCAATTTATTTAAGTTCTAATCACAGATCCTTCATCAACTGACAAAAGAAAAACCTCAGTAGGTACTCCACTTCAAAATCTGGGACAACTTACATGTAATTTCAGTAATCAGCAGGGACACACAGCTGGAGAAAAATAAAAAGCTTGCTGTAATTGAAAATTGCCTTGAAGCTTGCTTGTGATTAAAATGAAGTTCAGTTCCTTGAAATCTTGTTCAGCCATTAAATCTGTTTTACGTAGACATTGAAATATTTGTCTATTGTCCTGGAATGATCAAACCTGTACGGACATGTTTGAGCATTGAATGTTACATGAAAATGCAAATTTAAAAAAAAAGTAGCTAAATTGATCACCACAAGCAGAAGACTGTCTTTTAGAGAAATAAGAGGAAAAACCAGCTCAGTTAAATTATCCATCTAACTTGATGAATCAGAATAAAATTGGATCATTATATTAGCAAGAAAGTTAATAATGACAAAGCTAAGTATCCCACCTAGAAATGAATTATCTCAAGGCCAAATGGTCTATACACACACTTCTTTTGTTCAAGCTTTTCTAATGTCCCTTGTGAGTCTGTTATGCTAGTATATGCAAAGAATTGTGTGGTTAGTAACATTGATTATCTTCAACTAGGCTCCAAATTTCATTGTTTCCCAACAGCTGCTTCAAATAAATAAAAATGAAGGTAACATTTACAAAGGGAAGGAAATATTTCCTGCTCTTCTAGAAAGAATTCATCATCAGCACCTAAATAACAAAATGAAATTTATTTGATTCACTTTGCAGCTCTGGGAACCTGAAATCATCCTCCAAGTTCTTGGGAATATGGTTTTTGACAGCTTTGTTTTTAGTTAATATTTTTCACTGTTGAAAGGCTTAGGTACATTTTCCTCTACTTTAATCTGTTTTCCCATAGAGAATGTAATAAATTCTCGTGCAAATATTTGCATGTCTGTGTATCTCTCTTGGTATGCTGTTTACATTAAGGCTCTCATATAAGTTAGATGAGTTCGCTTCCATAGCTACAGCTTCATTATTAACACAGCCAACATGGCATAGTTCAAGATCTTTCAAAAAGAAATTTTATATAATCACTTTTATTCTAAGCCCACAGCACTGAATGAACACCATCAATGTATTTCAGAAAGAAATAGAAGAGTTAATTTAGACTGAGTCTATTAATAGGTGCATTGGTCTAGTTTTGCTTCACAAAAACTTTTTGAATCATTCTCCCTTTCCCTCAAAGGAAGGGTTCTGTCTGATGTTTGATTATTCTTGATACACTTGATTGTAAATCACAAGTGGGCCTGCCGTACCTTCTGAACTATAACTGTCTGCCTGTGCTTGCTGGGGATGCTCACCTCAAAAGCTAGTTTTAATCTTTTTGTTAAGGAAAAAACATGAATATATAAAACATAAAGATACCTAGGATATGAATATATTTCTCTGTGGTTCCCAAACTTGAAAAGGATCACATGCATCGAGATAGACAAAGCAGAGTCTTAGGGTTCAAATGTTTGCTGTATGTCTGTCTTTTCAATGGAAAAGATATTAGTATGTTTATATCCATTCCCTCTCTGCTTAACACAATAGCAGTTTCATTAATATGAGAAGAAGCTAGATATAGTGGTTCTCAAACATTTTTGTTTGTACCCCTTGAAATAACTCTGGGAAAATATATAATCATAGCACATTTTAAATGGAAAGCTATATTTTTATCATACATTTAGATATTTGAAAAAAGTGTAATGTACATTTTTATGTTTTGTAAGTATATTTTTATCACATCTCAGGACTACAAACTTAGCTGATTACTTTTATAGACAATGACCACTATAATGTAATTAGAAATATCAATTCATAAGGTCAATCAGCCATATAAAATGAACCTATTAATGCATGCTCCCATGACAATCATCTCACATCTTTTGAATGAAATTTTATCATAGAATACTAGACAGGTTTGATGGGGAAACTTGCTAAGCTTATTTTTTTGGTTAAATAAGGCCCTGACCCCTGCAATGTGTCTCGTTTGCTCTCACTAGACCCTCAATCATACTCAGGATGCTCTCAAATTATGTTTTTTTTTTCTTCATTCCTCAAGGTTTTTCCATCACTAGGATGACTCTGTAACAGGATTCAAGATGGAAAATTTGCCTTAATATTGTGAAGTGAGAGCAGACGGGTGATTGTAAAAAGAAATATTGAAAGAGAGAGCCAAGAGACCCCTGTTTTTTTGAGGTAGAAATTTGGTATCTGAAAAATGATTTTCTAAAATTTATATATTCTGTGTATCTCCTAGAGAGATTTTAAGTTTTCACAGGAGTATATACACCCCAGTTTGACTTTGAAGACTTACTTGGGACAATATGTAATCAGACGCCTCTATTTTTAGGTAAGAAAATAAGGCTGAATATCAATGAATTACCTGCACCAAAAATTGTGTGTCCCTTTACAGCCTGCAAAACTCATTCTTGTGTTGTATTCTTGAAATCCTCCTCATCTGCTCATCTGACTTTATCATATGCATATTGCTTGTTTTCTATAGAACCATTATTTCCTTGTTTAAATATCCATGAACCTTTATAATCACAAACTGAGAAAGAGATGCCAGGAATTGTAGTCTCTTAAACCTAGGTTTTGAAAGTTCACCTTGTATCATCTGTGATGGTAGAAGAAGGTCTAGGAACATGTGGTCTTCAGGCATCTTGGAATATATTCAAAGTATATGGTTGCTTTCTAGTTCATCTGTTTTGGGTATATTTTATACACACACACACATACACACACACACACACACA
>NC_043700.1:167419381-167464258 GCF_006229205.1 Suricata suricatta
GAGAGAGAGAGAGAGAGAGAGAGAGAGAGAGAGAGAGTATGAACAAGGGAGGATCAGAGAGACAGGGAGACACAGAATCTGAAACAAGCTCCAGGCTCTGAGCTAGCTGTCAGCAAAGAGCCCAATGTGGGGCTCAAATCCACGAACTATGAGATCATGACCTGAGTCGAAGCTGGATGCTTAACTGACTGAGCCACCCAGGTGCCCCATTAGTAAGAAAATCTTGCTCGAAGCTACTCAACAAAAATGATGATTATAATCCATGTAAACAAAGCATATGGTCAAAATTAAATAGGAGGTGGATACCACAAAACAAAAATAAACTATGTTGGCATGCATTTTTCTCATTTATAAGTTTTTTCTTGATATTAAGCAGAGAATCCTATGAACTACAACCAGTTGCAAAAATATGAGCAAATTCTTTAAAGTTTCTCTTTTAAATTTCACCATCAATGAAATTTTTAAAACTTGACCTGGCTGACAGACAAAATTATTTCTCTTTGTATATCTCATAATTTTCTGAGATTTTCTACAAAAGATCTGCCTATCTCCATGTTTTACTAAAGCCTGCTTTGACTTTTCTATAATTTATATTAACACTTTTTCCTACAGGAATTACTACTTTTTAATGTTTTTACTGTTTGTCATATCCCTGGCTCTGTGACTATCATTTATTCAAACAATCATTCAAAAAACAAGATTGAGTGACAACCATGTACTGGGCACTGGGAGTACCTCACTTGCTCAGAAAGACCTGGTTCCTGATGTTTATGAAGACAGTCTATCCTGGGTAAATGAACAAATATAGCATTGCAACCAAATGTGATAGATATTCATAGAACTGAATAAGTAAGGGCCCAATTAAAAAAAAAAAAACACCTGGATTTTTTTTTTAAGTCACTGCCATCTGTGACATACTTTCCTTGTCCTTATTGTTATCCACAGATTTTCAGGGCACTTTTACTATCTTCAAAGATTAAAGCAGTTATAATTCACTTTATCAATCATGACTTTCTGCTCAGTGGCTAGGTATATCAATATCAAAGACTAATATCCTCATCTGTGTTCTGATCACTTCTGACAAACTAACATATATAAGGCCTTAAGAACTCTTGAATTTGTTTTAATATTAAGATTTCAATTACAAATTGCTTTCAATTATAAATTATAA
The DNA here is from genome assembly GCF_006229205.1 of Suricata suricatta. NCBI lineage: Eukaryota > Metazoa > Chordata > Mammalia > Carnivora > Herpestidae > Suricata > Suricata suricatta. The sequence continues at coordinate 167,420,553 of NC_043700.1, forward strand.
ATTGCAATTATAAATGGAAAATTATAAAAAAATAAATAAGTACCTATTTGCCAGGTACTCTGCTTTGCATTTTATGCATACTAATTTTATGTATACTAATTCATGTAAATGGGTTGAATTGTGTTTCCTCAAAAAGATATGTTGAAATCCCTAGCCCCAACACCTCCCAGTATACTTTTGTTGAAAATAGCGTCTTTATAGAACCTACCAAGATAAAATGAGGTCATTAAAGTGGGGCTTAACCCAATATGCTTGGTGTCCTTATACAGGGGAAATTTGGACACAGAGATATTCACAGAAGGAAGATAAAACGAAGAAACACAGGGGGCTCACGGCCGTCTACAAACCAGAGAATTCCTGAGGCAAGTAGAATCTAGGAAAGAGGCATGGAAACAATCCTTCCATAGCGTTTTCAAAGGGAGGATGGCCCTGCCAACATCATGATCTCAGACTCCAGAACTGGCCTCCAGAACTATATGAAAATAAACTTCTGTGGTTCTAAGCCACCCAATTTATGGTACCACTTTGTTATGGTAACCCTAGGAAGCTAATACAGGTAATGTGTAGTAAAGAAGTAACCTTGTCCAAAAAGAGGTCTGTCCTTTTCTCTCAACTCCTGGAAGGCGACCTCTAAACTCCTGAAGCCTCCTACCTGATTAAAAAAAAAAAAGGATATTTATTTAGGGGACTTGGCTCATGGGCAGATAATCTATGTCAGCAATGTGATTTATTTGAGGACCATAAAGCAGCTCAACCTCTGGAAGGACTGGAAATTAAAGTCAGCTCTGTGGCCAGCCAACCATGTCTATGTTAACTTATCCCCAGTAAAAACTCTGGGTATCAAGACTCAGATGAGTTAGCCTAAGAGTATTGGTGATACCCTATGTACCATATATCATATGTATAATATTATCACACATTAGGTGTGGGAAGAGTTAGTGCTGTCTATGATTCTACTGGGAATAACAGGAAGTTTTATACTTGGGACTTTTCAAAAAAGTAAATGTGAGTGTAATAACTTCTAGTATGTTCTGTTTATCCTATTAGTGAGTGTTTGAACCAGAGGGTGGTCTTGGGATCCCCCAAACTTACAGTACTTTCAGAAGTGAGAGTGGTCTTGAAGATTTCCTGAAATATATGGACAGACATTGTGTTGACCTTTCTGTAGCATTTTGTGAAGAAAAATTCCAGAGAATTATCTCATTGTACTAAATCATGTATCAGCAGATTATGGCCTTCAGGACAAATAAGACCTTTTAATTATTTTGTTAATGAATTTTATTGACACAAACCACACCTATTCACTTAAATATTGACTATAGTGTTTACGCACTACAACACAAGAGTAGTAACTAATAGAACTTGTGTTTCTCAAAGCTTAAAATACACACTCTCTGACCCTTTATATATAAAAGCTTGTCAATCACTGTAATAAGTCATGATATTCTGTTTGGTTGTGTTCAGGTTTATAAAAGACTTGCCTGCCATATTTGTACAGAAATTTCAGACAGAAACCCTTGGTACCACAACCAAATTTCTGAGGCTATTATAATTTTCAGTGGTATCTGTCCTTATATTTACTTGTTAATCTTATCTGCCTTGGTCCAGAGAAAGTACACAATAAATATTACATTGATTTCAAGAAAATAATATTAAATTTACTTTTATCTACAGAATTAAGTTTAAAATTATTTCCATGTCATAGAAAGATTTCCATGATTTGGGCCCAGACTTTCTGTCCAATATCATCTATAGCTACTTTCATTCATATAGCCTCTGATTCCATCACACTGAACATAACTTGAACTTTCAAGACTCATCTTTCAAGGCTGAGCTGAAATGCCCTACTTCTTGAATTTTTTACATCTCTTCCCATCTAAATAATTCACTACTTCCTTCAAACTTTTACAATTTATATATCAACAGAACCCATCACAGTATTTTTCAGTAATATTACAGATGCTTAAAATGCATAACAAGCGGATAAATAACACACAAGGAAGATTTCCTGAAAGATATACAAGAAACTACTCATCTAAGTCTACATATTGTGACTTAAAAATTTAATGGAAGATTAAAATTTATTCCTTTCAGCTCTCACTCCCAGTCATTAATATTACCTCTCTTCTAATAAAAGCACTCCACGATTTCATGACAATGTCTTATTTTATTATATATCACAAGATTTATCAGGGTACTTGATAATATTGCAGTTGCTTAAAACTCATGATGAATGAACAAATGAATAATAGTCATGATCACCTTAGTGTACTTTATCTTTTCCTCTTTTGTTTGTGATGAAGCCACTGACTATTATCCTTTATCCCAATGGATCAAACTTCATTTTCTACTTATTTCTTTCAGATTGATTTCACCATAAAATTCCAGATGTTATTCTTGTTTTACCTAGCACACCTAGCAGAAAGAGAAAGTTGACATTTTTATGACCGACTAGCGTTCTTTAACTAGAAGAATGTGATAAATTGTACGCAGTGGATAGATCACGGGTACCTGGTATTTGTAACAGCTGGGACTTAAAACTGCTTGGCATTTTTATACTTCTTTTATTAATAGTCTTAATCTTTAATGCAGCTGTGACAAACTTTTCACATACAAAAGTAGTTCACCTTTTTCTCCTCACCCCACTATGCTTATAAGACTGATTCACCAACTATTTAAAATTGTGAGATCAAATAAATTAATCTTCTCCTCTGATTATTATCCCAAGCTATTAGTCTTTGAGAGTCAATATACAAATAAAGTTAATGTGATCATTTTACACATTAGAAAATTTAACCAGGTAACTTTTCCTGTGGGGAAATAGAAATAGGAAAATCTCTATGTTATTGTTTCCCCTTATTCTTCAAGCTTTCTTGAAGAGACAAGTCCTACTAAAATTATATATTAAATTCCAGCAATTTAAATAGCCTAATAATAGTACGATGCAATGGTTGGAAACTGAGAGCATATATGCCTGACCCTGCTTTAAAAATTCTGTTGGGCATAGTTTCAATACAAGATAGTACCTCATTAATCACCATAACATGGAAGAGAACTGAAGAAGTTCATACAGACTTAAGGTTTCTCCTATACTATTGATAAAATAAGAATTGAATTAAGAAAAAAATTACTCTTTTATAACAATGTTGATAGAACTAAGTAGCTACAATTCTCTGCTGCGTTTTTCTCCTATAAAAGTCTGGTAGTGGGAGGCAATATAACCTATGACAAGTCTATCTAAGGCCATCTTAAGGTTATCCTCCTTCAGAATACCCAGGCCATTGGTAAGGGATTTTAATGACTTTATTTATTCAAGAAAATTTACTACATACACACTTATTACTATGTAAAAGTTTCTCTTACTTAAAGGATTATAAAGTAAAATATGGGACTCACATTCTCATGGCACAAAAAGACCAATGTCCCATTTAGCACTAACTGTAGTTCTTCCACAAAAGCTAGAACCTACTCTAATAACACCTATATAAAAGTGGCTGAAAATGGCTATTTAATAAATAAGTAACAAAGTAATGCAATGAACAACAAAGCAAATAAACATAATTAAAGAAAGAAAAGTACTATGACCTAGAAAGGAAGGAGACATTAATTGCGATTTCTGGAATACAGTGTCAATGACACTTCCTAGGAGAGATGGCTCTTGATTTGAGCCATAAAAAGTGAACCAGTTGTTTTTGAAAAAGTGGAAAAGAATTTCTTTGCCTCACAATTTGAAAGAAACCAGTGTCTGTAATTTTAACTAAGTCTGTACGTAGAATAGAATATTTGAAAAGTCGCATTATAGGATTTAAAACCCTGACCTATTAAATCCTGCCACATTTACGTACTTAGTAGTTTGTGAATGTGAACAAGTTATTTAAGCCTTACTTTAAACCTCAGTTTCCTCATCTGTAAAATGTAGATAATCATAGTATCTTCCCTTATCATATATTTTCAGGATTCATATCTCTTTTTTCAGAATTCATATATCTTTTCAAATTCACTGACATAAGAAAAGCACTTGCAGGAGGTTCTAGCTCATGGCTAGTGTTCAATGCATGAAAGACATTATTAAGAAAATTTCTTGCTGTGCATCTTCAATGTGGTACAATCACATACTGAGAATACGTAAAGTGAGTGCTATCATTCAGGTACCCTGGGAATGACTTCTGCAATGACTTTGCTGTTGCAGTGTGCTTTTCCAACAACAAACAAACAAAACACAGACAAAACAAATAAAATGGAAAAATCTGATGTTTCAGGGTTAATTTCTGAGAGCAGAGAGTAAATGCTAATAGCACATCTGGTTTTGTACCTGCTATTGATATTGATGCTTGCATCTTCTCCTATGTTGTACTGATTCCAAGTCATTCCTCATGACCCTTTGGATGACCTTTTCTCATGTTCTCTATTGATGAAAACAAAACTCTTGTTTTTCCAAAATAAAAATCTCAAATTCTTCAATATGGCCATATTCTTGCCCCAGCTCGCCTCCCTAGCTTAATCTCTTTGCTTCTCTGCACCTCTATGATCTAACAACATCCAGCTAACAACTGTTTCTGTCTCTTTAAGACGGGAATATTCACTTCAGCTGAGAATCCTGGCTCACCCTGCTTACATCAACCTCCCCAATAATAAGAATCTTTCAACACTGTGCTAAAGTATTATCATATTTTGAAAACTTCTTTGTCCCTGTTTTGACCCATTCCTGTATAGAATTAACATCTTTCTGCACTTTTATGTAGTTTTATTATGTCATATCAGCTTTCATTTTACCCTTTGTTTCACTTTCCTGTCTTCACCACAGTGACCTGAGCTCCTGTGCTCAGTCAAGTCTGGGTAAAATTAGGTGCTATATGAATACTGGCTTATCAAACTTGTCAAAGTCTTAAAGAGTAGTAAAGAAGAATAATTTCACAGTATATGAAATTTTTTTGGTGAACTGCATTGACTATGCTTATAAGTTAGATATACACAAAATATATTTTAAAAATTTATTCTCAGATAATGAAGTTAGCAAAGGAATGCCTTGGATGCCTAAATTACCACATTAGTGGAATTGTTGGATTGAATTTAGATCTAGTGAGGAATTAGAAGCTGAAAACAGCTGCTAGTTCACAGAAGCATAACTGTGACTGGATATCTTAGGTGATGGTGGTGGGAGCACCAGTAGGGATGGACTTAGGTTTTCTACCAGTGAGAGCTGCACATCTTCTCTCTGACCGGAAGCTAGCACCTTTGGCCATGTACAATATTGGAAGAGAGCTGATGCACAGATTAGGGAAAATATATCACCGATTCCATAAAACAACAACAACAAAAACCTGTTCTCATTGGTTTAGTTTTATCTTATTCCCTAAGAACAATGACCTTGTAAGGATTTGAATTCAAGTTCACATCAGAGAAGTGTTCTTTAAATTGCTATTATAGATCAGAGAGGGGTTTTAAAAGGCTTATGAAGATAGAGAAATAGAGAAAAGTTGCAAATTAAAAAGTGAACTTGAGGTAGTATTTTTTCTACACAACGTTATGGGGAATAAAACAGACAGTGATCACCAATGCTGCTCTCTTTCACATTTTCTTGAAAACCATGAATGTGCAATAGCTCCTTTTCATACATACATTTGTGTCTAATGAAGATTTTTACAAGATGGTTAGCAATATTTTTTTACGAATGAGAAACAAAAATGAAAATAAAAACATTCATTGGTTGAAAAACATGCTACTATTCACAAAGCTACAAAATCAAGTGGCACTGTTATTAAAATTCTAATATCAAAGTTCTGCCTCTAAATCAACTGCAGAGGTAAAACCACTTCCATAAGGTGCTATCAGCTGCAGAACCCATCACTAGAAAGTAAGGAGGCAAATGTGTCTATCAGTGTTGGTCATCAGAACACATTTCGGCATGTCCTAATTCCACAATAGAACTCATTCAGTACAATTTGCTAAGAAATAAAAATAAACATGAGAACACATCAGAGATTTTCATATTTTTCAACTCCCCACATTTTAATGAGTACTTAAAGTAAGGCAGAGAGTTTAAATGCTTAAATTTCAAAGATATGTGTTAAATATCCTTTGAATATCAATTGATGCATGCATATACACGTGTATTTTCCAATTCAGTACTTGAGAAGACCATTGCTTCAGAAGATCATGCCTAAGACTTCTTAAAAGCTTTACACCAATAATACCTACTCTGATCATTTAGAATGAAAAAAAAATTCATAGCATTTTTTGTCCAAGGTAAGCAAAGGTGTGTAAGACAAATCATTATTCACTCAGCTATTAGTCATTTATGTTAGTTAGGATATTAAACAAATATGACTAGTGTTTAAAATTACTTTTACTAAAAATCTTTGCATGATTATTATATCCCCATAGTATGAAAGACATGGAGGTTGTGCTATGTTTATCTTGAGAAAACACTGGATTGAACCAAATTTGTTCAAGGACTTCTCTGAATACTAATATGTTAATGGTTATTGTGACTATTCCAGAAGGAGATATATTATGCAGCAATTTGACTTGTTTATTTTGTCATTAAGAATCGCCTAATACTGGGAGACCTGAATGGCTCAGTCCATAAAGCATTCTACTTGGGCTCAGGTCATGATATCCCAGTTCATGAATTTGAACCCCGCACCAAGCTCTCTTCTGTCAGCACTGAGTCCTCATTGAATCCTCTGTGTTCTCTCTCTGCCTTGTGCTTTCTTTCTCTCTCTCTCTCTTCAAAAATAAATAAACATTAAAAAAGCTAGTACTGCATGGTGTAAAAGAATAAGCTTTCTTTTTATACTGAACCTAGGTTTGAATTTTAACTGTGTGATTTTGGATAAATTATCTCTTCATCTACAAATTGGGGTGGTTAATAGCACCTAACTCCTAATGGTATGAAGAGGATCAATTACAATTGCTTATATATAATTATGCTTAATTACTGCTATTAATTGTTTATCTTCTTGATTTAATAAAATAACAATAGATTTATTTTACATATATGTTATTAACACTTCAATTTATTTATATTATCACTATGTTTGGACAGCCAATTCGCTCTTTCCTAGAATTCTGATATAAATTATGTTAAATATATCTGAAAATAATATTAGTATGCACTGTCATGTATAAAATGAAAACCAATATCAGTCAAGATAAACTCTTAACTTCCTAATTTTATAGTTGCTTTTAAATAAGTTTTCAAAAATGCTTTATTTTGGGGGCTCCTGGGTGGCTCAGTTGGTTGAGTGTCCGGCTCTGGCTCAGGTCATGATCTAGCGGTTTGTGGGTTCGAGCCCCACGTCAGGCTCTGTGCTGACAGCTAGTTCAGAGCCTGGAAACCATCTTCAGATTCTGTGCCTCCCCCTCTCTCTGACTTTCCCCTGCTCAAGCTGTTTCTCTCTCTCTCAAAAATAAATAAAACATTAAAAAATTTTTTAATGCTTTATTTTGCTTAAAGGAGATCTGTCCTTGAGATACCTACAAAATAAAGGTTATTGTTAATATAAGGGTCATTCAGAGTCTATTTACTGAAAAATAATTACAAAATTTGAAACACTATTTTATACATTAATAGTTTCTAGGTCATTCTACTTAAATTTTAGCATAAATGTGGGATATAACATTTCTGATTATTGATTTTCCCAGTTACCTAGGACACTGGAAATATAAATTTTCATTGTGTACAAATAGGACATGGATCTCCAATCACAATTATTGATAACCAATTTTTGCTGTGCTCCCTTTATGTATGAAATTTTTCATGGACTGTCTGAAAGTATCCTATCAATTATTTTCACAGGTTGTTTTCTTGTTCCTTAAAGGGCCAACCATACAAAGAATAAATTACACAAGGTCATAGAGAAACCTAATTTCTTAATCACTGTTCCATGTAAAATTGGGTATTTCATGAAAAAAAATATATACTGCAGAAAATTTTATGATGCTTTGTGTACCTATAATCTATACTGCCTTATGATGGCTTTGAGGAAATATTTAACATCACATTTTCATTAGTATTGCCAGTACCCCAAAACAATAAAAACACAGGAGACAATATATGGAAATGTAATCAAGCTACTAATTTAATAATATGGTACCCAAGGGCAATCTTGCATGTGCGTGTCCTCTTTCTTTCCCTCCTCCTCTCTCTCTCTCTTTAATTGTCTTGTTCATAGGACAGTTCATAAAAATATGTGACCATATTTAAGGAGAGTTACATGGCCGTTGTTTTGTCAATCATTCTAATCAATTATTTTCTCATTATAAATTGAGTTACAACTTCAAATTTGTTCATACTCTTGCTGATACTACATTTTGAATTTTGATTTTAAAAGTACAATTATTTAAACATGAAAATTTTTGTGTTGTAATGTCTTGATGTCTGAAAGTAGCCATTACTGATGTGCATAAAGGGAACTAGAGGTAATAAGGAACTTAAGTATCTTTTTAAAATTGTCTATTGGAATAGTTTACCAGGTTTATATTTCTATATCCAGCAAGTAAGTGATATATTTACTTTCCTTTTACTCAATGAGAGTTTTTTAAATCGTATAAATAATTAAATTTATTGAAGAACTTTAAAAATATCTAAGCATAATAAGGACCATATATAACAAACCAACAGCTAACATTAAACTCAATGGTGAAAAAATGACAGCTTTTCTTCTAAGATCAGGAACAAGACAAAAATATTCACTCTCACCACTCCCATTTGCTATAGGGGTTAAAAGTCCTAGCTAGAGCAATTAGGCAAGACAAGAAATAAAAAGGCAGCTAAGTAATTCAGTAAGAAGTAAAAATGTCATTATTTGCAGATGATATATTCTAATATATAGTAAATCCTAAAGGCTCAATCCAAAAAGCTATTGAAACTAATCAACAAATTCAATAAAGTTGCAGGATATAAAATCAATATACAGAAATCATTTGCATTTCTATACAGAACAATTCACACTAACAATTTGAAAAAGATATTAAGACAATTAACAAATTCTCAATAGCATTGAATAAAATGAAATACATGGGAGTAAATTTAACTAAGAAAGTACAAGATCTATATAACAAAAACTGTAAGAATTTTTGAAAGAAACACACAAACAAATGGAAAGATTTCTGTGTCTGTCTATGGATGGGAAAAATTGATGTTAAAGTGTCCATGCTACCCAAATACATCTACAGATTTAACACAGTCCCTATCAAAATTCCTATAGCATTTTTCATAGAAACAGGAAGACCAATCCTACAATATATATGGAACCACAGAAGACCATAAATAGCCAAAATAATCATGAGTAAGAAGAGCAAAAACCAAAAGCTTTACAATTCCTGATTTCAAACTATACTACAAAATTATTGCAGTCAAAACATTATGGTACTAGGATAAAAACAGATACACAGAACAATGAAATAGAATAACTAGCCCAGAATTCACTTCTTGCTTATACAATCTACCAATACTTGATGAGAGACTCAAGAACACCCAAAGAGGAAAGTAGGAGAGAATAGACTATTCAACAATTGGGAAAACTGAATAACAACATGCAAATAAAAAAATTGGACCCTATTTACACCGCTCACATACATTATTAACTTAGAGTGGGTCAAAGACTTAAGCTTAAGACCTACATGAGACTCCTAGAACAATACAGGGAAGAAGTTCTTCAACATTGGTTTAAACTATGACTTTTTTTGGATATGACATCAAAAGCACAAACAATAAAATAAAAAATTGGGGCACCTGGGTGGTTCAGTAGGTTGAGTGCCTGACTTTGGCTCAGGTCATAATCTCATGACTCGTGGGTTTGAGCCCCATGTCAGGCTTTGTGCTGACAGCTAGCTCAGAGCCTGGAGCCTCTTTGGATTCTGTGTCTCCCTCCCTCTCTGACCCTCCTCTGTTCGCTCTCTCTCTCTCTCAAAAATAAATAAAACATTTTTTAAAAATTTGTTAAAAAATAAAAACAAAAATAAGCAAATGAGACTACATCAAACTTACAGCTTCTGTACAGCAAAATAATAAACAAAATGAAACATCACCTAACTTGGGAGAAAATATTTGCAAATTATATATCTGATAAAGATTTAAATATCTAAAATACATTAAAAATTCAACAACAGCAACACAACATAAATCCAATTAAAAATGACCACAAGAACTAAATAGACACTTTTTCAAAGAAGACATCGAAACAGCCAGCATGAAAATGGCCACGTACATGAAAAGATGTTCAACATCATTAATCATCATGGAAATATGATCCAAAACCACAATGTGATATCACCTCATATGTATTAAAAAGGCTACTCTCAAGAAGAGAAGAGATAACAAAAGCAAGGATGTGAAGAAAAGAAGACCATTATACACTGTTGGTGGAATGTAAATTGATGAAGCCACCATGTAAGACAGTATGGAAGTTCTTCCAAAAATTAAAAACAAAACTACCATATAACCACTAGCAACTCTCTGTCAGAGTATATAGACAAAGGAAATGAAAACAGAATATTAAATACGTATATGCATTTCCATGTCTATTGCAGCATTATTTATAATAGCCAATATATAGAAACAACCTAAGTGCTTGTCAATGAAAGAATAGACACAATAGAATATCATTCAGTCATGAGAAAGGAAGGGAATCCTGCCATTTACAGCCTACATGGGCCGGCCTTGAGGACAGTATGCTAAGTGAAATTAATCAGACAGAGAAAGACAAATATTGTATGATATCACTTATATGTGGAATCTAACAAAAAGTTAAGCTCATACAATCAGAGAGTAGAATGTTGGTTACCAGGGGTTGGGGTGGGAGAATGCACAGTTGGTGCTGAGGGGCAAACTTGCCCTGGATAAGTCATGAATATTTAACACACAACATAGTGATTATAGACAACAATACTGTATTATAAACATGAAATGTGCTAAGAGACTAGATCTTAATTTTTCCCACAACAAAAAAGAACTGATAATTATTTGATGTGATAGAGATGTTAGCTACGTTTACCAGGGCAATCAACTGCAATATATAAATGTATAAATCAACTTGTTGTTTACCTTAACCTTACATAATGTCATATATCAAATATATTCAATTAAAAATAATAAAATTGAATATTTAAAATATGTATATTTGTTATATACAAATTATCCTCAATAAGGTTGATTAAAATTATTGGAAGGAGAGAAATACTCAAAAGAAAACATAAAGTGTGGGGAGAATAATGCCACTCCATGAAAATTGTCTTTGATGGAATCAAGCACAGCCTGGTCTTCTCTTATTTCTGTCTCAAATTACATGGATTTCTCATTTTTTTTAATTTCCTCCTCCACACATCTAATATTCTTATATTTTAAATTAAGAACTGTAGAAGTAAGGATTATTAGATAACCAGACTGGAACTGCTCAATGCCTATCTCTAGAGCTGCACTGGATGAGATGTACTTCCCCCCAAGCAAAATAAGAATAACATGTGATTCATCAAATGGTGTTTAAAGTTTGGTGGTAGCTTGTTCTACATTGTTGGAAGCTGTTTAATTTGATGGTTTGTACAATTTGAATTGAGCTATGTGATGAACCGTGTGTTGAATACCTTGCTGTAAATACCTGCCTATGCTTCCCTGAAGTTATGATATCTAGCTAAAATCTCACCATTAAACTGAAGATAGAGTTCTGTGAATTCTTGTGAGACTGAAATCCCAGAGGAAGGGCAGTGTTGGGCCTGAAAAAACTGAACCCTCAATGATGCCTTTAGGTGTTCTTGTTGCACCATGTTAGTTTGCCTTTATTATATACTAGTGAGAGTTAACTCTATGGGGCCTTGTACAGCTGCTCAATTTTTCCACTCTTTGTAATTGGTGCAATGGTTCTTAAGTCATTGTTGTAATCTTAAATAATATAATTTATTGTTTTTTTATTATGATTATGCTAAAGTTAGCTCTCAAAATATTAAAATACTTTTCTAGAACCATACCACTCTTAGTTTTTCCAACATGTCTTTCCTCTTCACTCCCCACCCCAGATACCTATCAAAAATAAAAGGAATCTTGGAAAGGTAACATGTCTCCAGTTAGGTGATGGGCATTAAGAAGGGCATTTGTGTTGGACACTGGGTATTGTATGTAAGTGAGGAATCACTGAATTCTACTCCTGAAACCAATATTGCACAGTATGTTGGCTAAATAAAATTTAAAATAAATAAGTAACATAACATAACATAACATAACATAACATAACATAACATAAATACTAAATAAAAGATACAGTGACAAACTGGGAAAGTTATTTAAATGTCTAAGACAAAATAAGAGATTTTCAACAAAAGATAGCTTAAGCAATATTAATGAACAGAATGGGCAATGTCAGTAAAAATGTCTGACAAAGAGATTAATATGGATGATTTACAAAGAATATCATTAAATCATCAATTAGAAACACTGAAATTTTTTAAAAAGTTTACATCTCCAGTTGCATGTTTTTTCCCATTTGTAAAAGCCAAGGAGAAATAATAAGAAAGAGTTATGAGTAAAGTAGTATGACTTTGGGTCAACCTGTGATGTTCTAAATACTAATCTAGAATGACTGAATGAATAAATGAATGAATGAATATCAATCTAGCTTCAGAGCAATATATCTGAGAGGATAAGCAAATACTTTGGTGAATATTCAATTATATTTAATCATATTATTTGGTTGATGATTAGCATTTTTTAGTAGTTTTTATTTCAAGTGAAAGTTCAGAAGCCTATTTTATACTAACTAAGCAAAAAAGAAAGGTTTTATCAGTACAGAAAATCACATAGCGGATAAGATATTTGGAGATTCGTCCTCCAGAAAAATCTGAAACAAGTGCTTGAAGGCAGTGGATAGTCTCTTTAACTTCCATCTCTTGCCTAAAAATCCATGTCAACCTCATTCCAGTTGATTTTTGAGGCACGTACAGATATGGACTCATTCTTCTCATTTTATCATCAGAACTGAACACTCTCCAATTCCTTTGAAAAAAATCTAAGAGATGCACTTTGATTGACTCTCCTCAGATCATGGATATAGTACTTGGATAAGAAATTGCTGCACATGGAAGCAGAATACTGGAGTCTTCTGATATCAGGATCTCAAGGGTAGAATGAGCAAGGAGTAACTCCCCAGTGAGAAGATATCAAAGACATGATATTTTCAAGGGCAGACTTTGATGAGCAAGCAGCTATCCTTTCACGTCAAGTCCATCTCTACTCTGAAAAGACAAAAAAAATCCATCTATGTACAAAATCATACAGTCATATATGTATGGCTTTTCACTGAAATTTTGTCCAAAGTATTTCATTTAAGTGAATATGTGTTACTACTTTATAGGAAATATTTATAACTGAATGATCCTTACCACTCTTTAGACATAAATAGAATGAAAGAATATCACATTTTAAATTGATTAATAACTATCTGGCATATTTATAGGTAAAATTTCACAGTAAACTTATTTTATATCTAAAATATGCAAAAAAAATCCAGTAACTTTCAAGTAATTAATATCCTTTTCTAATATGCAGAATAAATATAAGAGAATAACTCAAAATAATATTACACCGCATGTAGAGTTCTCCTCAAAAGCTAATCCTAAATAATGTGGACTTATTAGACAAAATTATAATTGAAAATCTTTGATTATCTGACATGCAAATGTTGTTTAATCAGGGATATTCAAATCATCTTGCAGCCAAATATTTCACAATTAGTTTTTGACATATTCTGTGCACTTTACTGAAGCCATGCCCTCAGAAATATAATAGCACAAATGAAGCCAGGACTGCAGATAGCCGTTTGTTCATTTCCTCAGGTTAGGGACAATGGTGGCTGCATTCTCAAAATTATCAGGGCCATACAGACATCGGAGCTTAAAGGTAAGATCCAACTTTATAACAGTTTGCTAAATCATAAGACTTTCTAATGACACAAATGTCCACCATAGTAATTAGCATCTTGAGTGATGATGTTATGAATACAAAGAAACACTGCATACCTTAAATGAAAGTTATATGACATGAGATTACTATGATGAAAAGAACGCACACTGTGAGTGAAAATTTAGGTTTTTTAAAAAATATTTGCTTTTATCGTGTGTACCATATTTGTGAATATCTTTTTACTAGAAATGTGATCATGACATAAAAAGACTGGAAATGTTGACTTTTTATATTGAATGTTTGTACATTTAAATGTAGCCTTTTAATGATGATGCACAGCTCCAAAATCTTGGGGGTTAGGATTATGCCGAGGAGAACAGGAGCTCTGAACGTCTATCAAGAAACACAGGACTCATTTTCTCAGTTATTTTACTTGTAGTGGATCCTGAAGGTGAGCTTTTCCTACCCAAATACCTAAATATCATTTAGGTTTCTTTTTAGCGGCAAGGTAACATTAACTGACACTGAGATTGATATTTAAACTTGTTAAACAAAGATAATTACCATAGAAACTGAAATAGTCACTTGAAATTGACAAAAGTATTTTCTCTGTCTAGACTAAGCTACATGAGGACCAAATTCTTGCCAGAAAATCATCTGATGCATATGTGGAATCCATAAAAGGAAGTTTAAGAGGAGTGATGTCAGCAGGGTGGGGTCATGTGAAGGTCCAGCACTTATACCCTAACAAACACCAATTTTAATAATCACCCACAGAGGATAACACTTTTATAGGAGTCACAGGAGTCCAGATAAGAGATTCCAGCATTCCAGAGGAACCCACAAATCCAAGAATAGACACACAAAAGAGGATAAAACAAGAATGTCCTTTTTACCTGCATCATGCATCTCCCCAGGTGGCATATAGCTCAGTCTAAAAGAAATCCCAGACATTTTCTTTTGTAGAGGAAAGGGAGAGCAAAGTGACCTCCCACCTTCCCAAGACTGGCAGAATGCTGCCTACATGTCCAGTTGTGTCTTGCCTGATCCAGGACACTGTGGGCATTAGCAGGGAAGAATAACCTAGTGACAGACAGAATCAGGGAAAAGCAGCAAGTCCTCAGTAACTGAGATCATTCTAACTGCCTCTAGATTTCACCAAGAGTCCCATCCATGAATCCCTAAGGTGCCTCATCTGCTCACTCCCTCTCCTAGCTCATGTGTATTCACAGTTTTTGGGTCACCAACCCCTCAGGAATATCTTGGGTGTAATTTGAACTTGGGTCTTCTATGTGGAGGGCAAGGACAGACCAAAGTAAAAAGCAGGCCACTCCAGATTAGTAGGTGGCAGTGTTAATCAGCAAGAGAACTGACTTGAGAAGCTTGTCTTGGGAGGCTGCAAGACGAGTAAATTTCCACACTGGCCAACCAGAATTTTAAAAGTTTTTATAGAGGCCTTACCTGGGTTCAGTTACATATACCAATCAAATGAGCTGAACATCTCCTTACTATCTCTGGGCTGTATGCTTTGGGCAACTTCTGGGAAGAAATAAGTGAAACACACATTCCAAAGCCAAGGGAAAATGAGAAGCTTCCAAGTGTCTGAGTCTAGCTCACAGGTCAGCCATGGCTTTTTGATGACCTCTTCCAACACCATTACTCTGCACCATCTCACTTAGTGCCTCACACTCCCTTGTGTATGGTGACACGGGCCCTCACAGCCAGTGCACCAGAGCTCTCACAGAAAGCATGTGGGTAGCAGCATCAGGCTCAGCTCTGCTGGAATGGGAGAAGGCATGCAACCATAGACACTTCTGGGCACTGCCCTAAGAAAAGTACGTGCGACTCTCTCAGTATCCACCCAGCCTTTGCAGGATTGAAAACACAATTCAATGACTTCTTTCCCAAGAAGGAGCAAGAGTTGTGGAGTAGGCACATCCATAGAAAAGGTTTGAGAGTATCCCAGAATCCCGAGCTTGGTTTTGTTTTGTTTTTTTTTCTTCTTTTCCCCTTCAGCAGAAGAGGATGACTAGAGCTGGTTAGAATTGGGTATTTCCCTTCCCCAAGTCAGTTTCTGAAAATACTGCAGCATGTTAAACTCTGGTTAACTAGTTTTTCTTGAGGGCAGTTCTTGTAAAGAAGAACAGAGTGCTCTGACTTACTTAAACATGTTTCCTTTTCATCTCTCCCTACCAGGAGCAAGAAGATAATTTTCTCTGATTTTACTGTGAAAAATTGGATGAGCTCCTGGAAGCAAATCACATAAAATGTCACCTCCTATGATAAAATCCCATTGAAGTTTTCCCCTTGTTTTTGTTTATCTGTTTGTGCTGTGCATGTAGGCAACAGAGGGAGAGAATCTCAAGTAAACTTTATGCCAAGCACAGCCCAGCACAGAACCAAAGGTAGAGCTTGATCTTACAATCATGAGATCATAACCTGAGCCAAAATCAAGAGTCAGACACTTAACTGACTGAACCACCCAGGCACCCCAGCTCTTGGAGTTTCTAACTCTCAGATTTGTTCTCACTAAGTTTCTAGCAATCTATCAATTGCAATTCAGATTTTCATACCCTTGCACTTAGTCCCCTGGCAGTTTCTACTCATGAGTCTCTACTCTGGTAAGCCTCAACTTTCTGTATTTATTTGTTTCTCCAATCTTGCAGGCAGTGGTTTGCCCTGGATCCTCTCTCTTTAAAGGATCCAAGAAGAATTGGTACTTTTAGGTCTTTTCAGTATTTAGTGTGTTGTTTGGTCAGAGTGGCAACTTCCCAGCTTCTTACATTCCACACCAGAAACCAGAGATCCCAAAGTTAAGTTTTTTTGTCATTATTACCTTATAACTCTAGCATATGATTGTTAAACTGCTGGTAATTGACTGTTATAACTATAGTATAATATTTAAACCAAAAATACTAAATGTAACTATGACTAGAATAATTTGTTAATATCAAGTAATTTTTTCTGATCACAATGACTCAAAAGCAATAATGTTAGGAAAGCTCAAGGCATGCGGATATTAAAAACATGCTCCTAAAAAACAAATGAGTCAAACAAAATATAATAGGAAATTACAAAATATTGTGGAGACAAATGAAAATGAGAACACAATCTATCAAAAATTATGGTATGCAGCAAAGAGTTCTATAAAGGAAGTCTATAGAGATAAATGTTTACTTTAGAAAAAAAATAACAAAAAACAACCTATCTTTATTCCTCAAGCAAGTATAAAAAGAACAGATTAAGCCCAAAATTAGCAAAAGAAAGGAAATAAAAATAAAAGAAAATTGAGACTAGAAAAATAAACAACTAAAAATTGATTTTGATAAAAATACACAAAACTGATGAACCCTTAGTTAGTTAAGAAAAAAAAGAGAAAGATGAAAATAATAGAATTACAAATAAAAGAAGAGACATTACAACGGATATTTAGAAATACAAAAGATTATAAAAGTCTACTATGAAAATTTATGTAAATAAATTGGAAAACCCAAAATAAATTCTCACAGACCTAAAATTTACCAAGACTTAATAATAAATTTAAAAAATTGGAATAGACCAATAATGAATAAAAAGGTTGAATCAATAATTAAAAATCTCCTAACAAAAAATAAAATTTAAAAACTATCCCATGACCCAGATGGCTTCACAGGTGAATTTTCAACATTTATTGAAGAATTATCACCAATTCTTCTCAAATTTTTAAAATATTGAAGAGAAGTGAATACTTGTAAACTAATTTTACAAAGGCAGCATTACCCTAATACCAAAGCCAAATAAAGACACTATAAGGAAAAAAAAATGCAACCTAATATCCCCAGAAAATATAGATATAAAAATCATCAACAACAGTGAACTAAATTTAGTAGCACAATAAAAGGTCATGCACCATGATCAAGCAGAATTTATCCCTAAGATGCAAGGATGTTTCAACATATACAAATCAATCAATATGATAAATCACATTAAAAAATGTAAGACAGGGGCGCCTGGGTGGCTCAGTCGGTTAAGCCTCCAACTTCGGCTCAGGTCAGATCTCACATTTGTGGGTTTGAGCCCCGTGTCAGGCTCTGTGCTGACAGCTAGCTCAGGGCCTGGAGCCTGCTTCCCGTTCTGTGTCTCCTTCTCTCTCTGCCCCTCCCCCTCTCATGCTCTGTCTCTCACTGTAATAAAATAAATAAAACATTAAAAAATTTAAAAAATGTAAGATAAAAATCATGATCATCTCAACAATTATAGAAAAAGCATTTGAGGAATATCAACATATTTTCATGATTAAAAAAAAACCCTCTCAATAGTTGGATACTAAATGACAATACCTCAACACAGTAAAGGCTATATATGCCAAGGTCATAGATAACATGATACTTAATGGTGAAAGACTGAAAGCTTTGCTTCTAAAATCAGAAACAAGACAATTACAATTTCAGTTTAACACTGGAAATCTTAACCAGAGCAATTAGGGAAGAAAAATAAATAAAAGGCAACCAATTTGAAAAGGAGTAAAATTATCTCTGCAGATGATATTTTATATGTACAAAATAATAAACATTCTACAAAAACTGTTAGGACTCAAAAATGAATGAAGCAGCTCCAAGCTCCATGCTGTCAGCACAGAGCCCAATGCGGATCTTAAACCTGCAAACCATGAGATTAGACCTGAACCAAAGTGGAATGCTTAACCGACTGAACCACCAGGCACCCCTCTATCAAAAGTCTAATGGCATTTTTTCACAAAAATAGAAAAAAAAACTCATATAAAACAAAAAAAGACCCCAAATAGCCATCTTGGTGAGATGAACAAAGATGGAAGCATCGCATTAATTTCAATTTATATTATGGAGCTAAAGTAACACAATAGCATGATACTGGCATATGAACAAATGCACAGACCAATATACAGAATTGAGAGATCAGAATTGAACTAATTTACATACAGTTAACTAAACTTCCAAGGGTGTCAAGATGCAGAATGGAAAAAGAATAGTCTCTTCAAGCAATAGTATAGTAAAGGGCTGCCTGGATGGCTCAGTCGGTTGAGCATCCAGCTTCGGCTCAAGTCATGATGTCTCCGTTTGTGGGTTCGAGCCCCACATCAGGCCCTGTGCTGACAGCTAGCTCAGAGCCTGAAGCCTGTCTTCAGAGTCTGTGTTTCCCTCTCTCTCTGACCCTCCCCTGATCACAGTCTCTCTATCTCTCAAAAATAAATAAAAAACACTAAAAAAATTAAAAAAGAAATAGTATAGTAAAAACTGGACACCATACTCTGGAGAATGAAATTGGACCCTTTTCATAAACCATACGTAAACACCAAGTCCAAGTGCCCTAAAGATTTTAGACATGAGACATGTGACTGTAAAACTCCCAGAAGAAAACATAGGAGGAAATCTCTTCAACACTCATCTTAGCAATAATTTGTTGGCTATGACACCAAAATCATAGGCAACAAAAGCAAAATTCAGCAAATGAGAGTGCATCAGAGTAAAAACTTTCTGCACAGCAAAGGAAACAATCAGCAAAATGAAAAGGCCATCTACAGAATGGGAGAAATTATTTGAAATCCATATATTGATAAAAAATTAATATTCAAATTATATAAACAACTCCTACAGCTCAATGATAACAAATAAACCAAAACCAATAGGTTGGGTTGCCTTGGTGGTTCAGTCCATTGAGCATCTGATGCTCAATTTTGGCTCGGGTCATGATTTCAGCGTTGGTGAGATTCAGCCCGCATTGGGCTCTGCTCTGACAGCACAGAACCCTCTTGAGATTTTCTCCCTCCTCACTCTCTGCCCCTTCCCCACTGGTGTGTGCCTGCTCATGCTCTCTCTTTCTCTCTCTGTCTCACAATAATTAATTAATTAAATTATTAAACTTAAAAAAAACTTAATTAAAAAATAGACAAAGATCTACATAGACATTTATCCAAAGAAGGCATACAAATGTTCAACTGGTATATGAAAAGGTGCTCAACATAATTAGGAAAATGCAAATCATCATAGATGCAATCATCAGGGAAAGCTAAATCAAAGCTACAAAGAAGTATTATCTCACATCAGGATCTGTAATAAGTACTTGCACTCCAAAGTTCATTATTTTTAATAGCTAAGATACCGAAATAATTGAAACCAATAAATGAACAAAGAAAATGTGATACATACATACAATGGAATATTATTCAGCTTTAAAAATGAAGAAAATTCTGTCATTTACAGCCACATGGACAGACCTTAAGAACATTATGCTAAGTGAAATAAGCCAGACACAGAATATAAATATTATACTGTCTTACTGTATACATAATCTTAATTAGTCAAATTCAGAAGCAGAGAACATAATGGGAAAATGGGAAGTGATGGTCAAAAAGTAGTCTCAATTTTGCAAGATAGATTCTTGAGAACTTACAAATATACTATAGTTCCAATAATTAACAATGTTTTATTGCATAAAATTTTTAAAGAAGGCAGATATATCAAGTGTTCTTACTACACACAAAAGAATAATAACAAATATAATACAAAAAATAATAGTAGGAAATGTTGGAAGATGATGGATATATGTATGCCCTTGATATGGATCCATTCTTTCCCCCAAACACATCAAGTTGTATACATTAAATATGTACAGCTTTTTATATGTCAACCATACCTCATTAAAATACTTTTAGAAATAAAAGCAAGGTGAATTGTATGAATTTTTATTCTGTTGGTTTCAGGTTATTCACATTTAGAATAAAATAACAAAAGAAAATGTAACTACTGACTTCTTACACTAGAAATCCAGCAATTATGGCGTGATTCAGTTTTGTAATATTCGCCTCCACCACCCTCCATCCCCCTTCTGACTGATGATATCATTTCATTGTTCTTGGCCTGGTATTCACTTTTCCCAAAATAACTTTTGGACGATATGCTTATATATATAACGTAAAATTCAATGGATGATACTCTTTCTCTATTATCAAGATCCTCACTCCATGTTCCTCAAAGTCAATACTGTGTAATAGCTTTGGATATCATTCAAGGATTTCAGAGCCAACTAGTGTAAAACAGGATGCATTTTTAACTCATAGGTTATCAATAGAGAATATAAGTCTCAATATACCTTACTCTCATTAATGTAATGATTTATCATCTTCCATGACTTTCATATAAATATTTATCATAGTTAAATTTTTAGTTAAACATAGGTGTAATGATTTGTTTAATTACTAATGTGCAATCCACCATCTTATTTCAGTGATTTACCATTTTCTTTTAGCCATAATATTGTATACTAGTTTCATTTCCTTCAAACATAAGGTACTTTGTGTTTCAGTATACTAGCAGATGTGTTTGTCTAATTATTACTTATCTTTTTCTGTGCCTCATAATTTTGTTCACATTTGCTGTAGAGATTTTAGAAATCATCTGGATTGTTTGGTACAGGAAGGAAATCAACCCTGGACCAACTAATTACTTGCAATCTTCCTGTTTTTATTTGTATACATTTTCCTTCTTACACACATACATTGGGCATTTTTGTTAACCCTTTCTATATACAATTTTGCTATACTATCTACTTATCCTTATGCAATTCTGCTATACTTCCCACCAGAGCTTGCTGTATATTATGTCAAAATATTTTACTACTGAAAGTGGATAAAGTAAGCCAGGGTGTTCCAGAAGTACACTTGATTCAGCAATTTTAAAATAAACTGTAGTTTGAAAGTTTTACGTGTGGTCATAACAGGAAGAGAATTGGAAGAAAAATTAGAGATATATATGAAAAATATATCTGTATTTATCTTAATCAACCACTTTTACATCTCTGGGTTGGTTTTTTTGTACTATAAAATAGTCTTGACATTTAGCTAGGTTCACTTCTATTTACTCACTTCTAAAAATAGAGCAGGAAACAAGAACAACAAAAATAGAATACAAATTTATAGAATACAAGTTCTTGCAAAAATGCAGAGGCACAAAATAAGAGCATTAATTGGGCATGGAGTTATTAAATCTTAACAGAAAAAATAATCACTAGTTTGAGTCTAAACTGAATGTTCATTTTCTCTTGCTTTTCAACTCTTCATGACTCCATCTCTCAGAGCACATTTTCAAGGCATGATGTCAGAGGGAATGAGAGCTTTGCTTGGTATGTGAGCTGGAGATTTGATGGAGTGAAAGATTTTGACACTGAGATTGAACAAAAAGAATTTAAACTAACTAGAACACATAGACTGTATAGTTTTTTTCCCATAAAAGTGTTTTCTTCAAATTTCTTCATCTTCTAAATTCAAAGCTGATAGAAGAATATGTGATAGAAATAATAATTGAACCATTTATATGTTCTAGGTAGGAAAACTTCTGATCTATATGGCTAATATGTTTTCTCTTTTTCCCTTTGTCTTCAATCTTATTTATAAATTTTATTTTATTTTTTTACTTACAATTTGTGCCTTCCATCTCTCTTTTATTACCTAAGAGATTTCATATGAATACTGTCAGGGAAACCTTATTAATCTTATATCTGTACAATAGTTGACATTTTCCAGTTCCTCCATGATATCCCAGTAAAGCATATACATGCCATTAACCTCTTTCTCCTCTGTGTTTCGGTGCTCAGACTTCTCTCATTAATCATCTGTACACCTAGAGATTCTGTTCTTTTCTAAAACTCACACCAGACTAAAGCTCTAGAGATTTGACAGGCATTAGATACTTTTTTACTTCCGAAAGAAGAATCGAAATGTCTCATAACTATCAAAATGAAGCTTATGGAGAATGTATTTCAGATAGACTTTAACTAAGAAAAAAAATCATCAGGTCCAAAAACTCTAGTGACAAATTTCAAGTAAAAAAGAAAGTCCTTTAATTCAAATGAACTACTTTTTTCTAATTTAAACAGATAATGCATGATAGCAGATATTTTGGTATTTTATGGATAATTGGTAGGATTAATAATAGATTTTACAGAAAATTAGCTCATTTATCTCTGTGTGACATAGATGCTAAAATTAACTCTAGAAAAAAATTTACTTAAATATTTCAAGTGCATTTTGGGGGGGATGTTATTTTTAAGGATCTTGTTTTCACAGGTGTTAAGTATATCATAAAAGGATCTAGAAATTCAGCAATACACTGCTAAAATGTGTGAAATGG
Organism: Suricata suricatta; assembly: GCF_006229205.1. Taxonomy (NCBI): domain Eukaryota; kingdom Metazoa; phylum Chordata; class Mammalia; order Carnivora; family Herpestidae; genus Suricata; species Suricata suricatta. Next base: position 167,443,590 of record NC_043700.1, read on the forward strand.
CTCATTGATTTATAGATTGAAGCAAGTACAAGATGACTATGTCCCTCATTAGGGAAACATGGTTAGTTACTCACCGTCTACTTTGGCTTTTAAATTTTTTTGAAAATGAGAGACTGCATTAACTTATTGATGATAGTTTTCCCAAAATGAATTTTATTGATATATGGGTAATTTTATTTGGCCCACTTGGTGACTTTTTGCTATTTGGTTCACTTTGGTAAGTTCTTTCATTCTGACCTCATTCACCCTACCCATCAACTTTTTTTTTATTAATTTATTGATCAGCCACTCAACCCTCCAGCCATATATCTGGAGTCAAATTAGTTTGTGTAGATTCAAAACCAAATTAAATTAGTCTTGCTGCCAAGCATTTTCAAGGAAGCAGATGTATAAAAATATTTGACAAATGCTATCATTGTCTACTGGAAGTTACTACTAAACACTAAAGTGGCACAAATTGAGTGTGAACGATAGATTCCAGTTAGAGTAGACTAAGACTTTCAAAAGTGCAGACATGAAGTGAATTTTGAAGGTCAAGAGGTTGACTTCAAAAAGCCAGCAGGGGTTGGCAATGACCTATTCAGTCTCATGAAAGTGTAACCACATAGAGTAATTGCATAAATTGGAATAATGAATAAACTTAATATGGCTTCAACATTGAACAGAAGTGGCTAATAATAAGGCCACATGTATTAGACTAATATCAGGTTATAAGTCCAGAAAAGGAGGTTTAACATCATTTCCTGAGGAATAGGGAGCCATTTTGAAGAAAAGGAGTCATATGATAGTTATTTTGTTTTAGTAAAATTACACAAGTAACAGTGAAATGAGAGAGTTGGTGTAAGCAAAACTAAAAGCATAGAGACAATATTAAAGTGGTTCAACCGTATAGATATGGAAGGATGAGAGCTGATCTCACACAGGGATTGTGTGAATAATGAGAAAGAATGAGCATGAGAGACTGTAATAATCTAAATGTGAGAGACTGTAAGCCTGGTGTCAATGGGCATTAGTGAATAAGAAGTGGCAGATAATAGAAGGAAATAGTTTTGATCCAAAAAAAAAATTCTATGAAAGAAGTACTGTGCATATGGATACCTTAAGGGGCCTGTGGTTTCTTCAGGTGATGATGTATAGTTATTAGTTAAATATAGAGTCCCAGAAGGTTCTCAGTTCTAAGTATACAATTAGCAATTTTCAATGATATAAGTAGTAGTGGAACTCATTTCTAGTAGAGGAGTCCATGGTCTGGACTGTATACAACAATTTGGATTAAGAAAGTTTATAGCAGGGCTCTGCAAGACTCAAATTAATCAATAATTTACTGAAGAAGTACCTGTTTCACATTTTATCAGAAGTGAATTTTTGGAGAAACAGAATTTTAATGAAATCCTTAGCTAATGAAAATTGAGAGAGGATGATTATCTAGAATCTGAACAACAACAAAAATATTTCTTCCTCTAGGCACTTATTTTCCAACTATCAGGAAAGCTTTTTCAGTGGAGGCTTTATTGTCCCCAGGGGACCAACAATTGGTGATGCAGAGAGAGGGATGGTAGGGGGGGGGCTTTACTTTTTTTATTTATAAGCACAGGTACACATATAGCAAATAGATGAATATATAGTACATTTGTAGTGTTAACTTTGAGTGGAGCACAATGATTTGGAAAAAATAAATTGCAATAAAAAACTGAGAAACACTGGCCTGACTGTGAGTGGCATCTTCTGTAATGTTATGAAGATATTTCTGTGTCATATATGATTTGTGAACCCTTGAACATCAACTCTCACACCAAAGTGATTTAATGGCCACAAAATCACAAGGACTGGCAATTTCCCTCTCTCACGTTCTTACTCCACATTCACAGTCTGACATTTTGACATATTTTGTCTGCTCCCTTGTGGGGATGAACATTTCTCTGCTTTGTTCACGTTCCTGGGGGACCATAAGCCTTTAATTTGGAAGCCAGGAACTTAGTGCCAAAATCTGTAATGTTCCTTACTGAACCATCATTAATGGCATCATCATAAAAAATGGCCCCAATTATTAGAGCTTCTTTTAGGATGCTTTTATTTAGTTTGCCATGTTTGCCCTTAACATGATCATTTAAATAAGTTGTATTTTAGAAGTTCTCTTGGGGGTGCTTGGGTGGCTCAGTCAATTGAGTGTCGAACTTCGGCTCAGGTCATAATCTCATGGTTCTTGGATTAGAGAGCCCTGTGCAGACAGCTGGAAGCCTGGAGCCTGGAACCTGCTTCAGATTCTGTCTCCCTCTCTCTCTGTCCTTCCCCTGCTCATGCTTGCTCTCTCTGTCTCTTTCTCTCCCTCTCAAAAACAAATAAACATTAAAAAAAAACATTAGAGTTCTTTTGGTGGGGGAAGGGAACCAGGATTTATGCACATTTGACCTGACTATAGATATTATAGAGTGAATATTTTTAATTGTATGTTAAAATTGGGGTGATTTTATGTATTTATTGTACCTATGGTATTCTGCATAAAGAAACAATGAACTAGTAATGATGCAACTTCTTCCTTCCCTCAGGTACCATCACAAAAATAATGGGTTGTAAAGAAGCTAAAGAAAAAGAATGTTTCTTTGGATACATCATGGGAAATAAGCAGTTGACTTTTCTGCCTAATGTATGCATGAGGCAAGCATGTGAGATTTGTAATCTAATTCCCCTCAAGTAGAAATGCAGGAGAGATAAGCTAAGAACAGCCTAAATCCTAGCTGAAGTGTGTGGAAATGGGTTTGCACACTTAATTCCTAAACTCTAGCAAAGTACTCTGAAACTAAGGTGCCTGAATATAACATTTTGATTTTAGGTTGTACTTTTACTGAATTATTTTATAAACAAATGAATTTAAGAATTATTTAAAAAGTTGTGAGCTAACATTATGATCAAAAGTATCAATTACTGTGACTCAGTGGAGAAAATCTTCTCCAAGAGAGTCCTTTTTATCTTTCAGTGTTTTCTTACACTCTCACTAGAGACTTAGGTCTGTGGAAGAAAAACCTTAAGATTGTCATTTCTCACATTTTATTTTCTTACATGAGTAAAGTTTTAACTTAGAATTCCGAATCACTTCTGGGGACATTGGGATGCCTGGTAAGCTACAAAAATGATGCAACAATTATTAGTGTGTGATCTTTTATGTATCCCCTCCCCTGCATCCCTACTACTTCTGGGGAGATTTTTCCAAGGAGTTCTTGACCTATAAACATTAACAACATATTATCTTCCATTTTTCTGACTTCACTCTTCCCTTCCTGTTGGAGGGAACTAGTAACATATTTTCACTTGGCAGAAAAAAGAGAGAGGTCCCCTCCATCATATATTTCCATGGTTCCCCTTTAGCCAGGCTTAGGCTTAGCACAGGGAGTGCCAATTTTGCCTGCTCAGCTCAGGTGCAGGCTGACGTGGCTTGGCTTGCCTCTCTCTTTTCAAATCCGCTTTTCAGCTCATCATGCCTGGCTTCTGCTAAAGTCTCTTTTTTGCTCGAGGACTCCATGATGCCTCACATAGCCTGTATGTAATATAAAGCTTTATCTGAAATAGGCTTTATATTAACCAGTAGCTCCATGGTGCATGCATTACAATAAATTCACTGGAATATTGGTGATAGGAATTAAGTATACCTATGGTGCCAATTATTTTTGTTTAAGTGTACATTAATAGAACTACTTTGTGATGTTCTCTAATATTAAGGAATATAAAAATAATAGTATGCAAAACATGATGCCAGAACATTATCTCTGCGCATCTTTCAATTAAAAGCACTGAATCCCATAAATATGTTAATTTTTTAATTGGTAGCAGTTATCTTTGGGGAGGAAGAAAGAAAGCATATACTTTTCTAAAGGGCACAATATACTTGCCTTGTAATAACACATTACCTGGGTCTTTTACAACCCAGAGAACTTGAATACTTGTATGATGTCACTTTATAATAAAAAGTAAATATTCCGTGTGCAGAAAGCTCACCTTGAGAATGAATAGTAGCTAGAACTGAGTAAATTAACTGAAGGAAAGGACAAAAATATATGAATAGACAACAGCATGGTTTCCCTTGAGGAGAAGAGCAATAGAATATTCACAGAAAAGCAATTACTATGAAACTTAGTGAGGTATGCAGAAAAAGTGAAAGTAAAGTTAATGAGTTCAACAGAAAAGGGCAAAATGGTAACAAGACACATCTGCTGTTAAAGTGTAAAAATGAGAAACAAATACATATCTATGTACAACATTCACAGGGCATATGCTTCTTGAGTGCTCTCTTACATGTGCATATGTGTTCACCTCTACTTGGTTGTAATCTACATGAGAAAAAAATCTGTAGTAGGTTCATTTTTATTTACATTACTGGTATCTCCCATTTTAACGTCTCACATGGTTTTTATGGCTCAGGAACAGATTTATCAGACAAGAGAGTCCTCACTGAGTAACTAGAACCTGTCTGCGCCTCTGGGTCCCACAAGCATAATGGGTATAGAAATGTTTTCTCCACCAATCCTCTGTTGTCCCTTAGGAGTTCTCTGAACTGAAAAGTCCGTGTTGCCTCCTTGATGTCCTATGTTCAGACACCTGAGTCCCAGAGCCCAGTGACCATTCAAGTAGGCATACACATCAAAAGTCTAAGCAAAAAGTTCAGTCTCTACACCAACCCGCGGCAGAACTTCCCAGATAAAAGTGAGATCCAAGGTAATAAATCAACACCCTTTCTTAATCTAAATTTGAAGGACATGCCACATTCCTCCATTGTAAATCTAAATGCTTAACTAGATTGGCTTTATTTTTCTAAAGTATTACATTTATATTGTGGCCTAAGCTATTACTGCAAGCGATCATCAGGGTCTTAAATTTGACTAAATTTTAGACAGCCCTTTTCCTGATTTGAGGCTCCTGACTTCTCTTTTTTTGGAAGATTTACGTTAGCAAACTTATTTTCTAAATTCTTTCTCTGCCCATCTGAGATGCTAATCTCTCCCTCTTTCTCTCTTTTAAGCTTCTGCCCAGTTTACTACTTGGAATTATCTTCCTAAAGGACATGGAAACCATCTCTTTGAAATGTAAACATTAAGGAGGAAAGTACCCTTCCCTTGCAGTTGTCACTGTGAAAAAGTGGAGGCCTAAATGAACGGGTGCTAATTACCAAACACAGCGATCTAATCTCAGAGAAGAAGATTTGCACTCAAGAATAACTCACTATGCTCCACAGGTGCCACCATCAACCAGTCTCCCAATGTCCTCCAGGACCTTTCACTAGCCCACGCAGTGCTTACAAAGTCATCAATAGCAACTGCAAACATTGCCTTTTGTTTCCGTGGAGGTGAGCTGTGACTGAGTTATGCTTCTCTCATCTCTGACCTTGTGTAAACTCTTCCTCGCCTTTTTCACTTCATAGATACAATTTTTGCTTTGACAAAGGTCTTCAGTAGTCATAAGAATTTGGATCTTGTTTACCTTGTACTTGTTACAAAATTGATTATCTGTTTTACTATTTGAGGGTCCTAGATAATATCTTTCATAAAATAGTGACGATAAAGTTTATCATTTATTTATTGTTTTCTCATTGGCAAAACTGAACATTGTTACTGAGTATTGCATATTGCAATGGTTTTTATCTTAAACCGTCAGTGAGTATAAATTGTTTCTCTTTTGTGGAGAGCGATTTAGTAGAATGTATCATGAATTTTAACACAGTCACTTTTTACCAAGTAATTCCAGAAGAATTTACAGTAAGAAAATAACCAAGGATTTGCACAATGATTGATGCAAATTTTCCTAAATGTTAAACAATGAAATTAAGTAAAGTAAATGATGGTATGCATGTCCAGAAGAAAAATTGTCATAAAGACATCGAATAACATTGGGAATGATACTTCATGGCATACTCCATTATCCTTCTGTATTTTCAGTGCCCGTGGGAGTAGGAAAAGATTTATTATGGCGATATGCTATGTTGAAAGAAATTATGTAAGCAGAATATAATTTTGAAAGCTCAAGAAGAGTGAGCCTGGATATGAAATATCAGGGAACTAAAGACAAATAGTAAACAGCTTTGTGCATAAGGTAGTTGTTGGAATAAGGCATTTTTAATTGGAATCTTAAATGAATTCTCAATGAGGGCTTTAGGAAGTTTGTGCCTCTTTGGCATAACATGGAAATTTTGTTATCTACACACATTTTTCTGGTCAAAGATTTCTTAGATTTAATCCAGTTCCCAAAATTTTGACAATCTCCAAAATCTTAAAAGCAAGTACATTTGAATTAATAGAAGAGTGTCTCTTATTTTGGACCATGGTGTTTTTGGGGTTTTGTTTGTTTGTTTGTTTGTTTTTTTAGTTTTTCCAATAATTATATAGACAGTCTTTTTTAGCCATTCTTATGTGCATGAACAGGTTTATGGTAAATGCAGGCTCATAGTCTAAATATCATTAGATAAAAATGTAAATGGAAACAAGAAAAAATATTTTATTAAACAGGTGTTCACCATTACATCAACCAATGTTGCTTTCCTCACTTAATTTTACATAACACCCACAATGTTGCTAAGAGTGACTGAGACTAATAAAATCAAAAGTTAGCTCTCACTCATGCAGGTGCAAGCCAGTTTCAAATTATATAGTCATTTGCTTTGTTCTGGGAGAACCTGTTTCTTCAGTAACAGCATTATCCTTCCTGTGGTAGCTGAGATTTCCAGAAGCAAACTGCTTCTTCTATTATGCTTCCTGGAATAAAATTTCTGTGGAATATATTAAGAGTTCTCTTTCTTTAGACACTTTAAAACATTAGCTTATTTTTTTTCATATATGGTACAAGTACAATAAGCTGAACTCATTATAATTCTTGTTTAATTGTGGTGTATAAATGTAAAATATTACATTGTAAGAAACACTAATGGTTATCTTTTCAGTATTTTAATGACATTAAGAACACTATTCATCCATTAAATCGTTCATTTACTTTAAACACATACAACAAAAACTGAGCATGTCCAAAGCATAAGGTAGAGCTGGTAAATCTGAGATGCACTTCAGTTAGATGAACCAGAATGTGCAAGTGTAAGGGTAGTGAAGAAAAACAGCAACACAACATGTTTGATGAAGTTCAACAGCAGTAGACTGTACATTCATACCCAATTCTTTGAAAACAAATGGAATGCAAGTGAATATAATTTTTAAGTTTTAAAACAAGAAAAAATATTTGTTCATAAGAGTGCTTGCAATTTTAGTATCATTATATAAAAGTATGCTACAGAATATTTTTAAAACTTTAGTCATCTCTTTTATTTTGCTTTTCTTTCCTGTTATTGTCTGCCTCTCTGACTCTACTTATATCAAACGGATATATGTGTAAATGCTGCAAGGTTGACACCAAGCCTATATTAGACATGAGTGTGCTTGTATTTCAATTCTTGTAATTATAAGTGGCCCTTCTTCAGACTATGTTGTTTTCTATGAAACACAACAGAAAGCATCAAATTAGGGGAGAAGAGTGGCTCAGGCTGCCCCAAGCAATTAAGAGAATTAAAGAAAATTACTAGTGGATGCTTTATGTACAGCAGGGGCTCTGTGGATGAAGAAACATAACTGCTAGTCACACCTGTGCTGATTTGCACTGTGGAATTGAAATTATCATGAGTAAATATAATTACTTAGGAAATTTAATAAGCGTTGTTTGGGGTTTTGAAAACAGCACTTAGTTCTACAAATTATGTAGTGATAAATGTAGCAGCACACATTCAATGGTACCTTCCAACATCAAAATATGTAGAATGTTCTGGAATGCAGCAGGATGGTTATAAAGAAGGAAAGATGGTAAATTCCTGCAAATATTGGGCAGCAAGATGCTTACAGTTATCCATGCTGCCATGTTCTTTCTTTGATTATCTAATTTTGTCAAAATAATTTTTTCCTAAACCTCCATAGCTCAGAAATCTAGGCTGTCCTTCTTATTTATAAATAATTATTTACTTTGTTTGGTAAGAAATTAGTAAATGTTGACTAACACTTGAAAAGAAGTGCCCTAAGTATTTAATTAACAAGTAAAGCAGTTATTCCTCTTGAGATGTAATGATAGGCAATAATTGCTTTACAGAATTTAATAGTTATGAAATTAACTGATAAGTAATAAAAGGAAGAAATTAAGCCACACTTTTCATCATAACTTTGTGTGCTCTTAAGAATCAGAAAAATGATTGGCCTTTTATTAAATGAATATTAAGATAAACATTCATACATTCCATTTTATCTTTGGAGAACTGTGTTGACCCACTAAGTCATAATTGATCATTAAAATGTAACACAATTTATTTTTATTAAAAGGAAATGAAGTATTTATGTATTTTGTAAAATTGCCATATGGTACATGCTTACTCAGACTATAAGTCTTCTGTTACAATACTAATAACCATTAGCCTGCTACTTTAGCCAGTTAACTGGTAGAAAACAAAATTTCAACAGCTTAAGAATGTTTCAGCATTTTAGCAAAATGGTTTTTCATTTTCCGTTTTACCACTGTATTCATTTCCGAGGGGTGTTGTAACAAAGCAGCACAAATTAGATGGCCTAAAACAATAGAAACATACGCTGTCACATTTCTGGAGGCTGGAAATCCAAAATCGAGTTTCTTCCAGACCAAAGGCTCCAGGGGAGGATCCTTCCTTGCCGCTTCTAGCTTTTAGCATTTACAGTCGATCTTTGGCACTACTTGGGTTGTAGATTTGTCACTTTAATCTCCTCCTCCTTTGCCACGTGGCCTTCCTTCCTGTGTCTGTGTACCTTCACCATCCTCTCCTCTATGTGTATGTGGCAGTGCTCAAATTTTCCTCTTCTTATGAGAATATTGATCATAATAGATTTCGGAGCTTTCCTAATCCAGTATGACCACATCTTAATTTGATTACCTTATTTACAAATAAGGTACCTGTCTTAGTCCTTTTGGGCTATTATAACAAAAATATGAGATAGTGCATGCTTTGAACAATGTACATTTGTTTCTTAGAGTTCTGGAGGTTGGGAAGTACAAGATCACAGCACAGGCTGCTTCCATGTCTTATAAGAGTCTACTTTCTGGTTTGAAGATGGCTGATATTTTCACTTTGTTCTTACGGGGAAGCGGAACAAGAAAGTTCAGTGGAGTCTCTTCTACAAGGGCCCAAATTCCGTCATGAGTGTTCCACCTCATGACATATTCTCCCAAATGCCTTTCCTCCTAATACTATCACCTGGAGGGTTTGGGAGGCGGCACCTGTGATGTCAACAGAGCAGGTTTGGGAAGATACCAACTTTCAATCCATAACAGTCATATTCACAGATTCTGGGTAGATGTAAATTTTTAGGAGACGCTGTTCAGCCCAGAATAAAAATGAAATATGAGTGTTTTCCTAAGTTCTGGGACTGACGTCCCTAGTTTTGTGAGTGGCCTCCAATAAACAAAACATCCACTGGAATTTTCACCAACACACAAGGAAAAACTTCAAATGCTTATGACAGTTTAAGGCAAACTTTTTTCTGTAGAAGTCTAGATAGTAAATATTTGAAGCTTTGCAGGCCAGATGGTTTCTGTCACAATTACTCATATCTGCTTTTGTAACACAAAAGTAACTGTAAGCAATAGGTAAATGGATGGGCATAGTTGAATTTGGCCCCAGGCCATGGTTTTGGTACCCTCTACTATCCTGGAAAGAAATTATTTTATTGCCTTAATAGGGAAAATTTATTTAAAAAATAAATAAATACCAAGAAAAATCTGTTCACTGAAAGTGTTGTCCACAACTTTTCAAAATGCTATCTTTATTTTTAGTGTTATTTTAAGACCTAGAAAACAAAATACATTTTAAGGGTTTTTTAAATTTATTTTTGAGAGACAGAGAGAGACAGTGAAAGCAGGGGAGATTCAGAGAGAGAGAGAGGGAGATACAGAATCTGAAGCAGGCTCCAGGCTCTAAGCTGTCAGCACAGAGCTTGACCTGAGGCTCAAACCCACAAACGTTGAGATTATGACCTGAGCCAAAGCCGGCTCCTCAACTGACTGAGTCCCCCAGGCACCCCCAATACATTTTAAGATTCAAACTCATAGAAAGAAATAAAAAATCCTAAATTTTTTAAAAAATGTGAATTTGGGGGTGAATTTTAAAGTTCTGGTATCTGGGGCGCCTGGATGGCTCAGTAGGTTAAGCCACTTTGGCTCAGGTCATGATCTCACGGTTTGTGAGTTCAAGCCCCGCGTAGGGCTCTGTGCTGACAGCTAGCTCAGAGCCTGGAGCCTGCTTCAGATTCTGTGTCTCTCTCTCTCTCTGACTCTCCCTTGCTCATGCTACCCCTCTCTGTCTTTCAAAAATAAAACAAACAAACAAACAAAAAATAATATAGTTCCGGTATGTCAAAGTTCAGGTCTCTGGATGACTTTGCAGATAATATGTCCTTAAAACTAACACTGCCTAAAACTATTTTTGTTCTTTTACTCTTTCAATACATTCAGTCTTAACAAATGGAATTTTTTAAAAATTCACTAAAGCTCACAAATGGATGAAATGAATAACATATTACTTAAAGCATTTTGGACACTGAGTGACACCCCAGTTTTGAGATTTTAGATGAATTAATGAGGAACCTAAATAAGATTAACATTAGATGATGAGTGTTACTTAATAAAGGTTTATTTTAAATGAAATTATACAATTCATAAGATTGTTCTTCTAGTTTTAGTAATGTTAGTCAAATATCAATAGTAGCTAGTCAAATACCAATAAATAAGTTGTTACTGAATTATATAATTTTAGTAAAAACACGCATTGTTTCAGCTGTGAATCCTCAAAGAATCAACATTCAGTGAACAGTCTGAATCACTGTAGAACATAAAGATTAATATTGTAAAACTGTCGCAAATCTCATCCGTTTAAGTTTGATTAACAAAAGAGGTAAAATTTCAAACAGTGTTACAGTTTGCTTTTTTGTTTTTAAACATGTGAACTTTCTCTAGCAATGAAAGCTTTAATTTTATCTACTTGCTAGAAAGAAAGATGTTCTGAAACTCATAAATTGTACAAAATAATAATAATAATTATTATTAATTATTATTATTATTAATTATTATTATGTCTGAAGAGTCCAGATCCTTTGAATCAGCACTTCATGGCCTGAGGAAATTTTTCCTGTTAATTCTACTAGAATTCTTCCTCTACAGCCTCTGAGAAGTCACCAAATCCTGTTGCGTCCATTTGGCATTTTCTGTTGGATTGTTTTGTTTCTGACCAGACTCTCCATTTCAAACATGCTGCTTTATTTAGGCTTCTAGAGAGTCCCTCCTGAATACTAAATATATTATCTCTCCTCCTCAGATCAGTTGGTACCCTGTCCACTCTATTAGATATTCTTTTGAGAGTACTTTTAATAATGCAAAGCTTATCACAAAACTTTCCACTTAAAATACTTCAAGATTGTCATTAAGGATTAGAATAAATTTCAACCTTTCTTTAAGCAGCTTATTGAGATACCATCAATATGTAAGAAATGGCACATACTTAAATGATATGATATGATGAGTTTTAACATATGTATGTACCCATGAAACCGTTACTACAATCTAGGTAATAAACATATTCATCACTTCCAAAAGTTTCCCCCTTCCCTTTTGTGTTTTTGTTTGTTTGCTAGTTTGTTTGTTTGCTTTTGTGTATGTGTCTTTCCTTTGGTGGTAACATGAGATAATATGAGACTACATGTTAACCAATTTTAAGTGCACAATAGAGTATTGTTAACTAGAAGCACAATGTTGTACAATAGAACTTATTCATTTTGCATAACGGAAATGTTTATACCTTCGGAACAAGTCTTCATCAGTGTGATACACCATGTCAACAGAATGAGTGATAAAAATCACAATATCATCTCAATAGATACAGAAATAGCATCTGACAAATTCAACAGACTTTCATATTAAAAACTCTCAACAAACTAAGCATAGAAAGATTTTACCTCAATATAAGAAAGGTTGAATGTGACCACAGCCAACATTGTAGTCTATTGTGAAAAACTGGAAGCTTTTCTTCTAAGATAAGGAACAAGGCAAATATACCCATTCTAGACACTTCTATTCAATGCAGTACTGGAATCCAGGCCAGAGAAATTAGTCAGGAAAAGAAAATAAAAGGCATCCTTATAAGAAAAGAAGAAGTAAGATTGTCTGTGGATGGCATGTTCTTATATGGAGAAAACACTAAAGACTGCTCAAGTTTCTTAAATTATCACAAAACATCCATCAAAACCTTCTTTACAAAAACTTTTGTATTCAAAAACTTCCTCATGATGGGGCGCCTGGGTGGCTCAGTTGGTTAAGCATCCGACTTATGTTCAGGTCACGATCTCACAGTTCATGGGTTCGAGCTCCATCAGTCTGTGGGCTGACAGCTCAGAGCCTGGAGCCTGTCCTTGGATTCTGTGTCTCCCTCTCTCTCTGACCCTCCCCTGCTCAAACTCGCTCTCTCTCGCTCTCTCTCTCTCTGTCTCAAAAATAAATTTAAAAAACATTTAAAAAATCTTTATGGGGTGCCTGAGTGACTCAGTCAGTTAAGCATCCAACTTTGGCTCAGGTCATGATCTCATGGTTTGTGGGGTTGAGCCCCATGTCAAGCTCTGTGCTGACAGCTCCGAGCCTGGAGCCTGTCTTCGGATTCTGTATCTCCATCTCTCACTCATCCTCTCCTGCTCACACTGTCTCTCTCTGACTCTCAAAAATTAATAAAAAACATATTAAAAAATAAAAAAAACTTCCTCATGAATACATATATGTGAAGTGTGTGTGTGTGTGTGTGTGTGTGTGTGTGTGTGTGTGTGTGATTATCAGCTCATATTAAGGCAATGGTGTTCTTCTCTATGCAAAGCATTCTTTTTACCTGAAATATCCTTCCATCTTGCCATTTTTATTTAACTAGATTCTAATTGTCCCTTAGGATCCCTCAGCTCAGCGGTTGCCCCGTAAGTCCATTTTTGATTCTCCCAACCTGATTTAGATGATCATCTTCTTTGAATTTAATGCAACCTGCATTTAATTTATGCACAGTAAATACTCTATTGCAGTTGAGGAAGGTTATAATTTTATCACCCAGATTGTAAAGCTTACTGAAAGGAAGAGATGTGGTTATATATTCCTATGAACCAGGAGTACATGCACGTTTTACACACTCTATAAGCTTTTGCTGGCTTAATGAATAAATTGATGAATGAATAATGCAACGAAGAAATTTTTCTTTTTTTTTAAATGGAAGGAATTAAGCTGGATTATAGCATGTATGGAGGATAGAAGCTTGAGAAATGTTGCAGACACAAGTTGAGGTGATGTGATAAAGGATCTGCCATACCAGGGATTGAAAGTTTTGTCTGTGCAAGTGATGGAGTACAACTGATGTTTTTTTTTTTTTCCAAACAGAATTATAAATTAGAAAGTTGAATTAGGCAATAATGACTACAATGAGATGGAGAAGAGAAAAACTAAATGAATGCAGTCAGGAGAGAGCAGTAGTTGTCTATTTGGGCTGATATACATTTGCCCTGAAAAAGTGGCTGTTGGAAAGGTTATCAGTTGGACTGTTTTTTGTTTTTGTTTTTGTTTTTTACTTTTTTCTTTCACTTGCTTTCCCTTACAAGGATTACTTTTTTCCCTCTCCAGTTTTATACAACCTTGTGACTTTGGAAATGTGTTCTAATAATCTCCACTTCAGAGTAGTTAAGAACTCTTCTATATGTAGTAAAACTCTCTTTCCAAAGAGTTTTATTCTGTCCTTTTCCCAGTTCTATTCTCTCATATATTTATCTGATGAAAGAATTTCAGATACCTGTACCCATATCTTTTCATTAACTTTGTAGGACTTCAAAATTTAACTATAATTTCAAAATTGGAGGCTTTGGAAGATTTTATAACCCCAGAGTTTGCTATGGTAGTGATTTAATTATAATTGATCCAAATATTTGTTTAAGGCTTACTAAGAGCCAACCATTACACAAAGCACTTTAAAGGCAGTATCTCTTACATTTGTTCTCAGAGCTGAATTATAAGTCCTACTTTCAAAAGTGAGAAAATTGATGCTTTAGTATAAAGGCCATATAAATAACAAGCACTAGAGGAAGAATTCCAACTTAAATCAAACAATAAACCCTGTGGCCTTAGTTACGAAGAAACTATCAACTGATAACTCCCTATATTCCAGAGCCAAAATAGATATATATTTTAAATGTTAAAGTGAACTGTGAAAGATAGAAGACAGTGCATAAAAGCAAGCTCAGGGTCTTACCTTTGCCAAGGCAAAGATGATAACCAATAAGATGGATTTTAAAATCTGTACATTGAAGGAGATCTAATGAATTTTATATGGAGTCATATGAATAGAATATGGAAAGCAATAACCACGTTAGCATATTGGGGATATAGATCTGCCTAAGTGGCTAGATGTATTCATTTTTAATCATTAATGCAAATATATATATATATATATATATACATATATATATATATATATATAGTTTCATTTTCTATTGTCTGATTATTTTAAATAATGTGCCTAGGTAATAAATAGAGGGTTTTTATCCCCTACAAAATATCATTGCAACGTTTGGTTTTTCTAATTCAGTAAAATATTCCAGGAGAGGTTATCTTTCAAGGTCTGGCAGAAAAAACTTTAATTTCTCAAATTTTTACTTTGTATAGAAATATTTTTTTTGCATTTTGATACTTACACAATATAAAATATTCTACTAGTTAATATATTGATAAAACAATCTAGAATTCTGGTAGACAACATAATAGCATTCAAACATTTGCTTTACATTTGAATTTTTTTTTTAAATACAGAGGCTATTTATTTTTAAACTCAAAACTTATACTCTCCAAGTTTACATAACTTCAAAATAACATCATATTCCACCATAGGGAGAAGTGTACTTTTTTTTAGATTAAAGAAATTCAAGCTACAGCCCTTTTAGTGAAATAATTTACAATAACTCAGTGGGAATACAGAATAAGAGGGCGTGTGAAGGAAAACAATTCACTCGGTTCAAACACATGGATGCAGATGCAAAGCTTTTGTAAAAGTTACTTTGAAATATTTGGCTCCCAAAGTTCATTTCAATCCTTTATTCTGAGTATAATAAATTGACTGTATTTCTAAACTTAATTGTATAAAGATTTTTCTGAAGTGTGAATATGACTCCTCACACATTCTCTACAGAATTTATAAATATATATATATATTTCAGACTCCTTTCTTGAAGGTATGGAAAATAACCTCTACCCATAGCCCCCTACTTTTTTTTAAGTGTCAGCCACACACTCTGATCAAATGTATGGTAGCATTAAGACAGAAATATTAATCCATGTCAAACAAGATTTCTACCTGTTAAGAGAAACACTTAACACAATCATTTTGACCATACATTCTACTATATATGAAATGGTCAGTAGGTTACTTGATAAATTTCTAATTTCTATAGCTATAAGCGTAATTGTTCTTTATTTCCATACTTTATATTACCAAAATTAAATCTCATTATACTTCATATTTATATTTACCTGATCCTCCCAGATAAATAAATGCTTGAAAATAAATATACAGAGAGTGTAGAGTTAGCCTATTATCTTAGAATCAATAGTAGTATTCAAGTATGTTGCATTTCTATAAAAGTAATTGTTCATTCTGTAAAAGCACTACTGTTCTGTATTTTAGTCTCTAAGTAAGTCTTTAGCATATAGAGCACCTATTATATTCCATGCAGTGTAATGAGGTATGAAGATATAAAAGTGATACAAGTTTCCACCATTAAAGACATGGGAATTACATTCATCATGAAATACTAGTGACAACTCATGACTCAAAGAAGGAAGAAAATAGTCTCTGTTAGAGTTTAAGAGTGGAGAAATAGTTACAATGGTCATGAGTAGTATTTGAGTTAGGCCTCAAAGATTAATAGAACTTTATTAAGCATAAATGGTTTCAGCTGAGGCCATGATTTCACAGTTCCTGGGATCAAACCTCCAGTTGGGTCCTCTGCTGAAGTGTGGAGCCTGCTTGGGATTCCCTCTCTTTCCTTTGTTCTCTGCCTCTACCCTATGCTCTTCTCCCCATATTAAAATAAATAAACTTAAAAAGAGAGAGAGAGATACGTGAAGATAAAACAGCCAGTAAAAACAAATAAAAAAATCAAGATAGAAACACCTGGAAGGTAGGAGGAGAAGAGCTCTTAATAAAGTGTGTCTCAGTCACTGCCCACTTCCATCAATTTTGCTGTCACCTCAACATGCACTTATTTCTTATCAAGATTGGCAATGTTTCCACTTCTCCCAAACATTCATTTGTTACACATTAATTATATATAAAACAGATAATATTTTTAAGCCCTCTATTCATTCTCATTCTTAGAATATCTTTAATAGAACCAAGGGTAAAACAACAAAGCTCTTTCAAATTTGTGAACATTTGGGGGTTACAAAATAGAAGGCAGAAGAGACATTAGTGGACACACATTCCCAGATGACTACCAACTCTCTTTCAAACTACTTCTTCTTTTTAATTAATTAATTAATTAATTAATTAAATCTAAGTTAACATATAGCATAGTATTGGTTTCAGCAGAATTTAGTGATTCATCATTACATATAAGACCCAGTGCTCATCCCAAGAACCTTCCTTAATGCCCAACACACATTTATCCCAACCCTACCCACCTCCTCTCTAGTATCCTCCAAGTCTGTTCTCTATATTTAAGAGTCTCTTGGGGCGCTTGGGTGGCTCAGTCAGTTAAGCGTCTGACTTTGGCTCAGGTCATGATCCCCCAGTTTGTGGGTTTGAGACCCACATCAGGCTCTGTGCTGACAGCTAGCTCAGAGCCTGGAGACTGTCTTCGAATTCTGGGACTCCCTCTCTCTCTGATCCTCCCCTGCTCCTGCTGTGCGTGTCTCTCTCTCTCAAAAATAAGTAAAAAAGAGATTAAAAAATTAAAAAAGAGTCTCTTATGGTTTTTGTTTTTATCTTATTTTCCCTCCCCTTCTCCTATGTTCATCTGTTTTGTTTCTTAAACTCCACATACGAGTAAATCACAAAGCAAGTCAGTCAGAGAAAGATAAATATTAATCCACTTCTTAAAAATATTTTTAACATTTATTATTTTTGAGAGACAGAGAGAGACAGATCATGAGCAGTGGAGGGACAGAGAGAGAGAGAGACACATAAAGAATCAGAAGCAGGCTCCAGGCTCTAAGCTGTCAGCACAGAGCCCAACCCGGGCTCAAACCCAGGAACCATGAGATCATGACCTGAGCCGAAGCCGGCAGCTCAACTGACTGAGCCACCCACGAGCCCCTCAATCCACTTCTTGATGTACCGAGAATGATCAGGGAAGTTAAATAGTGTGATTTCATCAATAGTTTTTTAGAAGTCTTCAAAATTCTGTCTAGTTCAGACAGAGGGGAATCTTCTTTTACACAAAAAGAAAATTGCCTTGGCAGAAGTTGGACTTAAATGTTTTGCAAAACGTAGTAAGTATGGCATTTTCAAATTACCAGTTGGTCACATCATACGTGCTTATAATTAATTGGATTTAAAAAATCCTGAAGCGGCTTTGTTGGGTAAATAATCTATTCCAATATTTGGCCCAACCTTTCCCAGGTGGGAAGGAAAAGTCTTTATTTGTATTAGATTCTACCCACATTAAAATGGCACTTAAATATTTTGACTTCATTGATTTGTTAAAACTATCAGATGGTTTACTTAGTAAAATAAATATTTAATTCAGAAAATAAAATAAACCAATTACTGTGTGTAGATTCACACATCTAAAAGGAAGGCATTAAACCACCCTTTTAATTGCTTAGTGGTGAAGACCTTTCTCACTCTGGAGATCACATTCTCTTTTATATTCCTGAAGTTGTACACCATAAATAAAGAAAGATATGGGTGGTGGCAGAGGCAAGAGAGATGCTGGAAAATCTTAAAATTATAGGAAACAAGAAGCCTAAAATTGAGAAAATATTACTATATTATTTATTTCTCCCATTTATACTCTTCAATGCTTTTATTTGAGAAATGATGAGTTACCCTCTATAGTTTATGGCTGAAAATGTGAAATAAGAATGAATTAAATATTATATATTAATTAATTTATTTTTCATAATTTACTGTTCACCTGTGTTCATGTCACTAAACTTGTCACTATATCTACAGCAATGAACCAGACAGAGAAGAAGTCTTTTGAGCTTGAAGTCTAGAATAAGAGAAATCAAGGAACTAATTACACAATTAATTATTTTTATGTGCAAATCAATAATGTTTGAGAAAATTAAAAGTTGTTATGAGAGCAAATACCCCAGCACATGACCTATGTCTAGAGACCTGGATAAACTTTCTCAATGATATTATAAATGAAATGAACCCTGAGAAATTTGTGACAATTGGGTAGGTGAGATAAAAAAGGGAAGAAATAATTCCAAAGAGAGGAAAAGACATGATAAAATGTTCTTAGGATGAAGGGGGCAGGAATCACTTGAAGAACACTGAATAATACCAAGAAGACAGTACAGTGGATAAGAGACTGAGGGGAGTATTGGCTAGAATGTAAAAATGACTAAGAGTCAAATCATGCATATACTTCTAATTCATGTCCCTTATGACCCAGCAATAGCACTGTTAGGGATTTGCCCAAGGGATACAGAAGCGCTGATGCATAGGAGCACATGCACTCCAATGTTCATAACAGCACTGTCAACAATAGCCAAAACATGGAAAAAGCCTAAATGTCCATCACCTGATGAATGGATCAAGAAGATGTGGCATATATATATATATATACAATGGAGTTTTACATGGCAATGAGAAAAAATGAAATATGGCCATTTGTAGCAAAGTGGAAGAACCTCGAGGGTGTCATGCTAAGCGAAATAAGTCAGGCAGAGAAAGACAGATACCATATGTTTGCACTCATAGGTCTAACAGGAAAACAGGACAAACCTAATGGAGGACCAGGGGGAGGGGAAGAGGGAAAGAGTGTTGGGGAGAGAGAGGGATGCAAAACTTGAGAGACTATTGAATACTGAAAACAAACTGAGGGTTGAAGGGGAAGGGAGGGAAGAGGTGGTGGTGATGGAGGAGGGCACTTGTGGGGAAGAACACTGGGTGTTGAATAGAAACCAATTTGACAATAAACTATTTAAAAAATAAAATAACAGTCTCTGTCCTATATTAATAGAAATCTTACAATTTTGAAACAGTGTGCTGGTGTGAGGCATTTATATTTTCATTATGTACGTGTTACTTTGGCTACAGTGTGGAAAGCTAATTTAATGGGGGAAGAATGCATTTAGGAAAACACTAAGATATATAGTTATCAGAAGAGATATGAAAAAGCAGATATATCTATTATTTAGGAGTTAAAATAGACATAACCTGCTAATGCATACAACATAAGCTGAGACTTCAGGTTTATAGTTTAGAAAACTAGGTATTTGAAAGTATCATTCTGAAAAATGCAGACAACCTTTCACTTCGAGAATTAATGTTAAGGAGGAGCCAAGATGGCAAAGGGGAAGGGAGCTCTGTAAACTTCGTCTGCCCCATCGATCGAACTGAGAAGGACATTATCCTCATATGCAAGAGCGGAAGGAGAAAATATGGACTCCAGAAGGAAGAGAACCTGAAGGATACCTGAGTGAGTGAGTGGGAACTGGGGAGATTGGAAAATGCACTAGCCCGAGACAGGCAGGGTAGGGGCCCCAGCCCAACACAGGGCGAGCGCGCAGAGCCCGAAAGACAAAGGGAAGAGACAGAGAGACTGAACACGCTCATAGTCCTGTCTCTGGGGAAGAGGTAAAGAACGCTTAACTGCGCTTTGAGAGAGAAGCTCACTCCATAGATAACTGCTGGGTCGCCTAAATCCCAAACCCAGGTGGCATGCAAGGGAAGGAACAGCTTCCAGCCCTGCGCCATCTTGGCGAGGAGTCAGTGACCTCTGCAGCGGCGGTGTCAGGGGTGCTCATTTTGACCTCGGTTTTGGGAGTGGGAGCACACACCTCATTCCCACGGCGCATCTCGCCCCCAGCATTGGCCACGTGAAACCTGAATCCCGGGTGCCAACAGGGAAAAAATAGCCCCCACCTCTGCGTGACCCCGGCAGGCAGTTGGTGGTAGTGGAGACCTGGGTGTGCAGGAGCTCCCAGCTCATTTCCAGCAGCTCCAGCAACTGCTGCACACTCATTCCTCCCCCAACACTAACGAGATCCTCTCTGGGGGTTGGGTCTGTGATGGTGCACATGCACCTCACCCCCTGCTGCGCATCTCGCCTCAGGCACTGGCAGCCGAAATCCCAGCCTGAGCCAAGATAAACCGATTCCTCCCCCTAAGAAGCCAGCCACCAAAGCAAAAACACCATCTGTGATAGGATGCAAAGTGCATGGACTTGAACTTTGAACTGAGGCGGGCCTGGAAAATACAACTCGGCTCAACCTCAGCAAAAGGAGATCAGACTCATTAGAGTGGCCTACAGTTTTTTGTTCAGCGGAGCTTGGCATGCCACCTATCTAATCTCTGCAATCTCTGCAGACACCAAGGCGGAGCCTCTGAGAGCAGCCTCCAAGACCTACCACATCAAACCACGCCTATCCACAAGGGGGAGCTGCTG
>NC_043700.1:167464358-167502972 GCF_006229205.1 Suricata suricatta
TGGTGGGGGTGGTTATGTTTAAATGAAGTTGCTTTTACAACACCAAAGACTTAATCATCCATTTCCTACATAAAAGGTAGCTACTTTTTTGCATGGACCTCAAGTATATTGTAGTATAGAGGTGGAATTTAAGGAAAGGTATTAAGCAGGCTGTGTTGTAGCTTATGGGCAAGTAATAAATTGTATCATTTATCTTGAACGTATCTAATTCATACATTATGTATCTAACCTTCTAATTTCTGTATAAGTCTAATTACAGGAAATAGAATTTGGTGTTTTGATTTTTTACTTTGCTTTTCTGTTTGGAGTGGCATTGTAACTACTGTATTGTAAATGATGGAAAATAATTGCATATGTTAAAAAATAAATTGTGTTATATTCAAAAAATAAAAAAATAAAAAATAAAGTTAGTAATAAAAATAAAATAAAATAAAATAAAATGTAAAGATTTTTACTGTTGCAATGAAAAAAAAAGAATTAATGTTAAAGAGAGAGGTTTCCTCTAAATTTTGGACAGTTTGAATTTGAGGTGCCAGTCAGATATTTAAGTGGACATGAGAAAGTATATAGGACAACTTATGGCATTTAATATGTATTTAATACAAACTAGCTTAAAAATGCATCTATGAATGAAGAGAGGAGGCATTTGGCATGATATCTATTTACTATCAACAGAAGCAGAAAACACTTACTAGACCGAAGTGGAAAATGCACAGAAAATTGAGTTACTTGCCAAAGGTCATCCGGAAACATCAAGGAAGAATTAAAATAAAATGGAAAAGAAGCATAAGCTTATATTAAATTACGCTGAGACCGGTAGCTATTTATTTTTAAAATTGGAACACTTTTCTCTGAACTTATGATACATTGAAATTCATTGGAAATATTATTCAGACACATATCTAAGTCAAATATATAATCTACCAAATGGTTTTTGGCATATATTTCCCTTTC
The DNA here is from genome assembly GCF_006229205.1 of Suricata suricatta. Taxonomy (NCBI): domain Eukaryota; kingdom Metazoa; phylum Chordata; class Mammalia; order Carnivora; family Herpestidae; genus Suricata; species Suricata suricatta. The sequence goes on from NC_043700.1 coordinate 167,465,313, forward strand.
AGTATTTCTTCAGAACATACCATGAAAATACATGAGATAAATGGGATTTATAAGGAGAGACTGCAATTTTTCAGATAAATAAATAAATAATAAATAAAAATCTAATTTAAAAACATATCACAAGAGTAACTTCTTTGTTATATATACGAAGCACAATTTAATAGAAGAGAATATTTCCACTACATTTCAATTGCATTTGTTAACAATGTTGTCCATTATCCACTATTACTTATTAGTTGTGTCTTACTTTTGTACAGTTTTTACTACTGGATTTGCTATAAAATATTATGTTTGGGTACAATTTTTGGTTATATGTTAGACTATAATATTGGCATATATATTTCTTAATTCAAAGAAAAAATTTTATGTATTTTTTTTGAGAGACAGAGACAGAGAATGAGTGGAGGAGGGGTATAGAGAGAGGGAGATACAGAATCTGAAGCAGGCTCCAGGCTCTGAACTTTCAGCACAGAGTCCGACGTGGGGCTCGAATGCACGACCCTGAGATCATGTCCTGAGCTGAAGTTAGAGCTTAACCAACTGAGCCACCCAGGTGCCTCTGTATTTTTTTTTAATTCAAATGAAATCTTTTTCCATACATTCAACCATGTCTCTCCATAATTTAATGTATTGATAATAGAGAGCATGCTATAGTACATTTCAATAATTTAAAATCCTTTAATAGTGGAAAGATTACATTTTTGCTTTGAGAAATATCATTTTCATGAACAAAAGCATTTTTATATTCCTGGATCATGAAGTAGCCATTCTTAGTGGTACATTTTTAGATTTACATCTATGAATAGAAGAGGAAGGGAAATTTTAGATCTTCAATTTCAGTTACAGATGAACATCAGGATTGATACCGTTGATATCCTTTGACGTTTAGGTTATGAGGAAATAATTAAAATAATTAAAAATGAAATCTCCCTACCTTAAAAGCCTCTCCACAAAGGTAGAAGGAAAAGGAAACAATTTCATTATTGACTAAGTATTGACTCAGTGATTTAAATCAGAATGTGATGCATAGCACAGTGATCCACCAGAGACTGGAAAAAAAGAAATTGCACCTTTTATACAGCTACTCATTCATTACAAACATGTTCTCAAAATACAAGATAACGAGTCCTCGGATAAAAGGACTTGTTAACACCATTTGTCACACTATGTTCCTTCCAAACTCACTTGGTGATTGGGTGACCATTTGTTTTAGCTAATTTTCATTAGTCAGAGGAAGAACAGATTTCTCATTTCTTTAAGCAAGAGCTAGTTTTCCAACTTGGAGTGACATACGCTGAAGTTACTTTCCTACCTTCCTGGAGAAACTAGGAGCTATAGGGGCACCTGGGTGGCTCAGTCAGTTGAGCATCTGGCTTCAGCTCAGGTCATGATCTCATGGTTCGTGGGTTCAAGCCCTGCGTGGGGCTCTGCTGACAGCTAGCTCAGAGCCTGGAGCCTGCTTCGGATTCTGTGTCTCCCTCTTTCTCTGACCCTCCCCTGCTCATGCTGTCTCTCTCTCTCTTTCTCAAAAAAAATAAATAAAAACATTAAAAAAAAAAGAAACTAGGAGCTATAGATGCTATCTTTCTCTATAGAATGCAACTCAGAGGATGGTCCCCAGGGTTGGAGAATGATATTCCTGAATCCTAAAGCTGTCAAGAGCTGAGTTAGTGTTCAAATGCTTTATTTAATTACAAAAGGGCACACACACACACACACACACACACACACACACACACACGAACTTTTCATTACAAGTTTTCACAAGCAAATGCTCTAAGAAGAGGGAAATAGTGCTTGGGTCTCTCTCTCTCTCTTTCTCTTTCAGCAGGAAGAATTAAGCCTTCTCCCTGTGTAACTATAAAATAATAGCAGTTTTTTAATAATCTCCATCATTTTTTCTGCCTTTCTCTGGGAAAACGTCAGCTTCCTAAATATCCAGTAAGTCTATGGTAAAATATAAAGTAAAACAATTACCAGAATTATGATGAAAAAACAGCATTATTGATTTTTTTTAAGTCAGTACATATGTTACCCTTCGGGAATAACATTTGAGTACATCATGCCAATGGTAAGTGATTAATTAATGGTCTTAGTTATCAATGCACAACTTTTCTTTCCTTTTTTTGAGAGAGAAAGTATGTGCAAATGAGCAAGGGCAGGCAGAAAGAGAGAGAGTAAAACCTTTACTTTGTTATTATCAAAATTTCCTAATGAAGATGATTTCTCTTTTACAGTGTCATTAATCAAATTGTTGAACTTATAAGTCGAGACTCTGTTTATAGTAGTGGGACAATTTAGAGCTGATTGGAAATGAGATTGTGAGAACCATTACTGGGAGAACAGAAAGAAAACATAATGTAACAAATAATGTTTATTTTCTAATAAAATGTTATTCTCAAAGTAATTGAAGTAACCTCACTGTGAATATGTTAATATATGTGTGTATCCATTATATATATAATATTTACATGACTACTTTATGGAAATTCATAAATATTCATGGAGATGAATATATATTTACTTTTATATACTTATACATATTTTTTAATGAACATATCATTTTAAATCCAGAACCAAGATTTGCGGCTCTACTGACTGCTATTAACTTATCTGCCTGTGCAGACTTAATTTCAGAAAATATGAAAACTTCCAAATTTTAGAAGTTACATCAGCATCATAAGATTTAAGGGAGCCACACTTTTATTCTGAGTATATGACTCCTAAGTAAACATGGTTGCATAAGCAAAATGAGTCAGAACATCAGATAAATCAGGTCAAAATTTGGAATAACTAAATGTTAGAATCCCATAAATTTGGAGCCCCCAAAGCTAAAAAGAGTGAAGTTGCCAATTTTAAGGTTCAAATCCTTTTCAGATTCTAGGAATCAAACAAGAAGATCTGGATAATTAACATATAAATCAAAGTTTTTTTTTCACTCTACAAATACCAGAATCTACTGTCTACAATATTGCACTAGTTCTCAAAGTTGTTCAAGTTTGTTGTTGATGTTGTTGTTAGTGTTCAAAGCAAGCAGATTGTAACATTCTGTGGGTGGCCTGTAACTGACAACAGATGCCATTAGTAAAGTATATTGTAATTGGCCTTTGTCACTCTAAAGCAAAGAAATATAGTGATGCTAAAGTATCACTTTTGTATTTCTCTCTAGTTTCTGAGGCTACCATATCATCTAAATTTATCTAATTATATAGCCCTTTGGGGAAAATTTTTCTCTAGGTTTCTTTTTGTCTGAGTATTTATAAATAACTAGAAGAAAAAAACAAAACAGTGGGAGAGTCCAAAACGTTTGAGGAACCTTGTATCATAAAAATTGAACTCCTTCATAAACTAAAGGAAACAAGAATTTAAATTCATATGCCAGAGGAACAGAGAAAAGAAGAAAGGAAAGGAGGGAGGGAAGAAAGAAATACAGAACCTCAATTAATTACAGGGAAAAGTTCTGAAGACAATGGTACCCAGGTCAGAAAACTTACAAGATTAAGTACTATAGGGATCAATGCAACAATAAATGTATTTACTTCCCTATAATAGTGTACAAATCTATATAGTGGTCAATCATCTTTATCAAATTTATCTTCCTTCCTTACTGGAAGCATGGGACTATTATAGAGGAAGTAGCTTTTAAAAAATTATCCCTTGTTTTTCTTATTCTTTTATAAATTTATAATTTTATTTCTTTTATTTGTCCCTTATAAAAGGATACCATTTTACACATGGCCATAATTTATTCTTTTGATGAACTATTTGTATTGTTTCTACATATCAAATGAAACCAGACTCATTATTCCCTAACACCCAAAGTGATACACTGATTTGTTTCAGCTTGGGGTGCTTTTCCAGCATGGAGTGAGCCCACCACTCTCTGCCATACCTCTTTTCTTTCAGAAGGCACCTGGTAACTAAATAAAATGCACTCTTCCCAAGATCCTCCATAGACTGTCTTTTCAAAGTAGAGAATATGGTAACCTTTCTGAGGACATGTCTCTTCCCAGCAGATTTAGAGGAGACTCAGAAGAAAGTAAGAATACATGTTCTTCAGTCAGATGGGAACCATAGAAGAAAAGAAGCGAGTATGAAAATGAACAAGGCTCATAAGAAAGACCAACAACCTTCAACAAATGCATAGTGACAAACTGAGAAAACTAGATGTTAATTATCACTGTTTCCACCTCTGAGATTGCTTATATCTGTCTACTTTAAGTGGTTTACCAATTATTCCCTAGCCTTCTGGACTTTTCTGATTCCCTCGCTCCTGCATCCTACAGCATCTCTTTCTAAAATTCCTTTTCTAACATCCTAGTTTCCTGTAAAAATGGCATGTAGTACTATTTCTTCCTTTCTTCCCTTTATAGGTTGGCCAATGTCCGGATAATTCCCCTTAGTAAAGAGTTCTGAGGATCCAAACCAGCAGTCTTTAATTTCTTCTATTTTTGTCTTTTTCTAGATTACCCTGGAACTGAGTATTTGCTGCTAAGACCTAAATAATAGACTGTCCTTCTTTCTAACTTAGGTTTGGAGAGTCTGCCTGAAAACCAAGATAAAGGTGGCCAGGGTAAGAAGGCTGTTTTGATCCACCCTTGGTTCCATGCCAGTAAATTTTGGGAAAGCCTCAACAAACCATTGATGGAAATCAGCTGAGGACAGATGTAGCTTCTGGATATAGTACTACAACTTCTCCCAGCGCACCATTAACAGTAAGACATCAGACACTGAAGTTAGCCACTCCTTCCACTGGGTCTCTTATACAATTTGATCTTCCATACTTGTGTGTGTGTGTGTGTGTGTGTGTGTGTGTGTGTGTGTGTGTGTATGTGTGGCGGGGCAGGGGGTGGCAGATAATTGGCTTCCTCTGTTCACCAAAATTCCTTGATGTGGCAATCTTTGGAGCCCCAGGGTTCTTGATCCATCATAGAAGACCAAATCGGCTGGTTACAGAATTCCATGCAGTAGATGGTTCACATCTCTGTGTGTGAGGCTGTACACTGAAAACAGAGGATTGCAAATTTCTGAGGTCCAGGGAGAAGAAACCTTTAAATGAGTTCATATCAGTTGATGAGGAAGACATAGGATGACCCAGGAATCTTGGGTAGTTTCTCAATGGCATCAGCTTTGCTGGCAATCCAAATAGCAAGGACTGGTTTTCCTTCTCTTTCAGACAAGAAAAATGTGAATTATAAGCCTCTTTTGCTTTCCATCCTGTCTTGACATTCATCTGATTAACACCTTGTTTCTTTGTTCATTTGTTTGTTTGTTTACCAAGTGACTAGTGCAGCTACTGTCTTTCCTGTTGGCTTGCAAAGCAACAGTTTTTATCTGAGTTCTCAGTTATTTCCGGGTCCAGTCTTATCAAGTCTGCTGTCCTAACTACATGATGTAGGGATTATAGGAGGTGGAATCTGGGCTAGTCCAGCAGGAATTTACACATGCTCCTCAGAGCAGACACTTCATCATCAGCTGACAAAGTTGTATCCTCTTCACTCTTTTCAGGAGATGTTCTAATTGAGAAACTATCCATCTCAAAGGACATCCCTTTTCCCTTCTTTGGGGCCATTTTGAGGCCATGAGGGATAAAGACAAACAGAGGAAGAAGAAGGAATACAGAGAGAAGAGAAAGTAGGCAGTACTTCTCCGAAAGAAAAGATGCTTTTAATTCTTGTATTCCGTCTTCCATTTCTCTCAATATTTTCTTCTGCTACCCAAATTCTTTTTACACTTTTCTTCTGAATGATAATTAACCTCCCCAAATGCCAATATATATATTTGTTTGGGAAGAAAGCTGTATCAGTTTTCCAGGGCTGCCATAATAATATACCACAGACTGGATGTTTTAAACAACATCTTATCCCCATTGCCAGAATTGCTAGGGGAACTAATTTAAAACAAAATCTCCCATATCTGAAAACTTCTACACAAAGGTAAAAGAGATTAAAAAATTATTTTGGGTAAAACATTAAACCAGATTATGATGAATATCTCAAGAAGTCTGCTAAAAATATGGCAGACAGAAGGCAATCTTAAACTTTTATACAGTCTATCAGGTACAACACATTGAACACATGTCCTCAAGATAAACTGGGGTGCTCAGTAGGTTGAGCATGGGACTTGGTTTCAGCTCAGTTCTGAAGCTTATGGTTTGTGAGTTTGAGCCCCACATCAGGCTTACACAGACAGTGCAGAGCCTGGTTGGGATTCTCTCTCTCCCTCTCTCTCTCTCTCTCTCTCTCTCTCTCTCTCTCTCTCAAAATTAAATAAAATAAACATTTAAAAAAGATAAACTATAACTGGTCCTCAAGTAAGGGGACTGGACAGCACAGAATTCATTTTATTTTATTAACATTTTTTTAATGTTTTCTTTATTTTTGAGAGAGAGGGAGAGTGAGAGCAAGAGCAAGAGAGAGAGAGAGAGAGAGAGAGAGAGAGAGAGAGACAGCATGAGCAGGGGAGGGGCAGAGAAAGAGGGAGACACAGAACCTGAAGCAGGCTCCAGGCTCTGAGCTAGCTGTCAGCACAGAGCCTGATGTGGGCCTCCAACTCATCAACCAAGAGATCATGACCTGAGCGGAAGTTGGATAACTGACTGAGCCACCAAGGCGCCCCCACAGATTTCATTTTAAATTCACTTGGCAATTGGAGTGACCATCTGTGTTGGTTAACTGGCCCCATCCAAAGGAAAAGTTAAATCCTTGTATCTTTATGATGTGGTAATTTCACAGCTCACCATGAGACATATTCCCCAAGTTAGGCTCCTACCTTCTCATAGGAATGGTGATAAGGGTGCCATTTTCTTTGAAGATTATCTTCTAAAAAGATGACTCATAGGTCCTCAAGAAAATCACATGTGGGTTTGTACCATATGTATCCAGGTTTTCATTAATTCAGTAAATAGTTCTTTAGCACTACTTTGCCAGACATTATAAGAAGGCACCATAGAGGCCAAGGGCAGGCTACCCCCAAATATTCCACTTTGGCACACTGATGAGTTTAGATAAAACCTGCATAAAAAAAGAGACCCTCCTCTGTTCCCCTGAAAGTAGGAAATAAATCTTCCATGTGAAAACACCCTCACTGCCCTAAAAAGTGAAAATACATCCTTATTACCAGAAATAGAGACATTAAAGCTTAGAAAACTATAGAAACAAACCTTGTTATTTTTTTTTTCTAATCTACTACCTCAGCCTCATTCTGTTTAGAATTCCCTACTAATTGAAGCTCCCAAACACCTGTTTTTGTATCCTGTCAATTCCTCACAAATTCCTGTCTGTTTGACTACGAAGTATAAAGACTACTTGTCTTGGTTGTTTCCTGATGTTTCAATTTCATTACTGGGCAGCTGTGCACACAAAATAAAACGTTGTGTCTTTTCTCTTGTTATATTCTCTCTTCTAAATTTAATTCTTAGTCCAGCGGTAGATCTTGAAGGGTAGAAGAACTTTCTTTCCCTACAGCACTGATTCATCATCATAATCCTGGTTTTGGGGCCAGTGTGTACTTTTCATGGCTTTGTATCTATGAGAATTATAATCAATAGACTATCACTCTCATTATAAAGATGAAGAAACAGAAACATTGCTTAAATTATTTATTCACTATCACAAAGCAGTTATTGGTAGGAAGGAAATTAATTTTTTTAGATTTAAGATGTAAAGAATCATAAGGAAATGAATGTTTTATTCACAGATATTAATATACTTGTATTTTCACATTTGTAGTATAATTATGAAGATATTTCTGAGATAGTTTTATTATTCATATTTTTAAAGTTTTTTCAAGCTTGTTTCCATATAACAACCAGAGCTCATCCCGACAAATGCCCTCCTCCATGCCTATCATCATTTTGCCCTCATCTCACTCCCATCAATATTGTTTGTTCTCAGAATTTAAGAGTCCCTTATGGTTGGCCTCCTCCCTCTCCATAACTATTTTTTATTCATTTTTCTTTTAACCACATGACCTTTTCCCTCAAACTGCAATCAACATAAGATATGATTTATACTCCTATTCAGGATATTGAAACTCAAAATCATGCTAATAAATTAATTTTTTCAGTTATTTTTGTTTGAACAACACTTACATGTTCTTTTAGCTCCAAGACTGGAATAAAAGATTTTTACCTTACTACAAGAAATTTAAAGGAGGCAAAACAACAAACAATTTAGAAAATATTTTACAAAAAAAAAAAAAAAAGAAAAGAAAGAAATTTCTTTTTTCTTACTACTCTAAACCCTGAGAGAGATGAGCGCCTCTACAGGCTGGTTCTTTAGAAATATCCAAATATTACAACCTTCTATACACTACAGTATTTCAGAGCACATCGGCACCTTTTCTTTCAGGATTCAATGCTAAGTGCTGACATAGCGTCGCCCTAGTGGTTCAAACATTTTATGCTTCAGGAAAACCTTTCTCAACTTTTACCCTGTGTTCTCAAGACAGAGGCAATTGTATCTGAAGGTCAGGAAGCTTCCAGATTGCACTCCTCCTGATGTCAGAGATGGATACTGCTTTACAGAGAGAGATTGAACTCCTAGAAAAGAAAAACACAAATTTGGTACCTAATGCACAGCTTTGTGGTGATACTTAGCAATACTGTATTATATACTTGACAGTTGCTAGGAGACTAAATCTTAAATGTTCTTCACACACACACAAATGATGATTCTGGAACATGATGAAGGTGTTAGATAACACTCTGGCGGCAATCATATTGTGACATATAAGTGTATCAAATCAACATGTTGTGCAACTTAAACTTGCATAGTGTTATATGTCAAGTATATCTAAAAAATGAAAAAGAAGAAAAAGACAAATGAAAAAGACAAACACAAATTTAAGGCACTTTTAAGGTCCTCTTCTTTGGGAGGCTAAAGGAAATAAGTTCTTATACATCTAAGTTATAATTTTCCAATAACACTAAGAACTATTGGCTTGTTTTTGTTCATCTTTCAATGTGTGATTTTGCAGGCACCCATAATTTAGTGTGGGTTTTGCAACACTGACACTTGGTTGCTAATGAATATTTTTAATGTTTAAATAATTCATATAGCCACCAAATGTACATATTTATAGGGCTTCTATGCATGAATCATATTGTTTTTATATTGGTACATTAGCCCCACTAGAATTGTGAATGGTTTTGTTATTATGTAATGAGATATAATTTTTAATTAATAAAAAAATTGCAACACAATTATTTTATTTATATTTATATATGTTTTAACTTAGTTTATATTTTAACTTAGATAGTTGAAGCAGAGAAAAGTAGATACATAAAAATAATTTCATTTTTATATTTAATAATTTTTCATTGCCCTTGAAAATATTTTCAATTTTATTTCCACTTAGTAGAAGATTGCATTTTTTCAGGGGCACCTGGGTGCCTCAGTCAGTTGTGTCCAACTCTCAGTTTCAGCTCAAGTCTTGACCTCATAATTTTGTGAGGACAAGCCCCACATCTGGCTCTGTGCTGACAGTGTGAAGCTTGTTTGGGATTCTCTCTCTTTCTCTCTCTTGGCTCCTCCCCTGCCTACATTGTCTCTGTCTCTCTCAAAGTAAATAAATAAACTTAAGGTTTTTTTTTTTAATTGCATTTTTCCATGGTAATAAAAGTTAACATGAAATCTATACTCTTAAAATTTTTGATATATACAATATAGTGCTTTTAACTATAGACATAACATATATCACATCTCTAGAACTTTTCATCTTGCATGACTGAAATGTTATGCCTTTTGACCAACATCCTTCCCTCTTGGTCATCTCCACAACCACTGGCAACTACCATTCTACTTGCTGTTTCTATGAGTTTGACTATTTTAGATTCCTCAGGTAAGTGGAATCATGCAGAATTTGTCCTTCTCCATTTGGCTTATGTTACTTAGAATAATGTCCTTTAAGTTCCCTCTTAAATTCTATAAATGATTGAAACTAAATATGAAAGAACTCTGATGTCTTCATAATACACAAATAATGTAAATATATAAATGTTCTGAGAGAAGTAAGAAAGTAAAGTCCAAAAGAGAAATAGGAAAATACTTTTAAATGTTCTATTTACATTCTTAAAAAGTGGAAACAATAAAAAATAAATAAAATTTTACCAAATTACTAAAAAATGCATCAACAGAAAATTACAGTCTTACAATATAATTAATACTGAAAACCATAAAAATGAACAAAGAAGTCACCTTCAAAAAATGACATGATAATATATATAGAACGTAAAGACATAACCAAAAAAACTAGTAGTCTGGTTAAATAAATTCAGCAATGTCACAAGATAGAAGATCAATCTACAGAAATCAACTGAATTTCTATACACCAATAACAAAGCAGCTGAAAGAGAAATTAATAACACAGTCCTATTGTCGACACCTAGTGGCTCAGTCAGTTAAATACCAAAAGCTCTTGATTTTGGCTCAGGTCATGATCTCCTAGCTCATGAGATCAGACCTACATTGGCCTCTGTGCTGACAGCACGGAACCTACTTGGGATTCTTTTTCTCCCTCTCTCTGCCCTGTCCCTGCTTGTGTTCTCCTGTCTACTCTCTAAATAAATAAATAAACATTTTTAAAAATACTAATTATCTTTGTATGAAAAACAATAAGATACCTGGGAATAAACTTAACCAAGAAGGTAAAACATCGGTACCCTGAAAAATGTAAAACATTGATGAAAGAAATTGACAAGGGGGACAAATGAAAAAGTATTCCATGCTCATGGATAGGGAGAACAAATATTGTTAAAATGCCCACACTACCCAAAGCAATCTGCCTGTTTAATGGAATCACCATCAAAATACCAACAGCATTTTTTGCAGGATACACTTTGAATTGAATTTAATAATTTAACAAAACCAAAAGACAATGTAATGTTGAAAGAAACATTTTAAATGAGATCTCATATTGAGATAAACTTTCTAAATAGTTCACAGGATATGAAAGTCAGACATAGATATAGATCCATGATATATAAAAGTAAAAATTATATTGATTCTAGATCATTGGTTATAAAAAATAGGTGGAACAACAAAATAGTATTCATTTTAAATTATTGGTTCCAGGGATGCTTGTGTGGCTCAGTTGGTTAGTGGCTGACTTTAGCTCAACTCATGATCTCAGGGTTCGTGGGTTCAAGCCTGATGACAGCACAGAGCCTGGAGCCTGCTTCAGATTCTGTGTCTCCCTCTCTCTGCCACTTCCCTGCTCACGCTTTCTGTCTCTCAAAAATAAATAAATGTAAAAAATTTTTAAATAAAAGAAAATAAATAAATTATTGGTTTCAAATATTGAAATTGTGAGTAATTAATTATATTTTCTTCATTTTGCATATTTTGTATATTCTAATTTTAGAACAGTAATTATTTCCTTTTACTAATTGTTTATGCATTTCTAAGGCAGATTTCCTCTAATTTCTTGGATTAAGCTGATACTTATTGCCATTTTACTACTTAGAAATAATTTTTCAGAATATAAAATGCTTAGATTATGGTGTTTTTAAGAAATGAAGAGATATAACATTTGATATAATTTATAAATGTAATTATAAAGAAGGTGAGGACTAGATGATAATTTTTGAACAAGTGATCATGCTTGCTTAGTGTCTATTTTCTCTATATGCTACTATCGTACATATTCTGCATGTATTACTTTATAATTTAAGAATATTTACAATGAAAGTGAATAGGAAAAAAAAGAGTTAAACATGAGTAGGACCGTCAGTGGGGTAGCACTTTACCATTTCTAGTAACTTAGATTAACAATTTCCTTATTATAATTTATGTTTGAATTTGTAGCTATCCAAAATATGTAAGATTTTATATTGAAGGCCATGAAAGTTTATTTTTTTAATGTTTTATTTATTTTTGAGACAGTGAGAGATAGAGCATGAGAGGGGGAGGGGCAGAGAGAGAAGGAGACACAGAACCGGAAGCAGGCTCCAGGCTCTGAGCTGTCAGCACAGAGCCTGACGTGGGGGCTTGAACCCACGAATGTGAGATCTGACCTGAGCCAAAGTCGGAGGCTTAACCGACTGAGCCACCCAGGCGCCCCAAAGGCCATGGAAGTTTAAAACATGGACAATAAAACTTCATGTGAGAGATATAAGCTTCTAATACTGATAAGTTGTCATAAAGCAATGTATGAAGAGAATTTAGTTTGTTTGGCTTTGTTTAAGTTGGAGAGCAGACTTTCAAGAAAAGAATAGCAAAGGCTTCACCACACCCTAGGAATCATTCATATTTTTGGTTTTCTATCACAAAGCACCTGACTTGGATAGAATGTGTAAACCTACCCATAGTTCATTGAAATGAGGCATTATTCTTTCTAATCACACTTTAGTTTCAAAAGAGTAAAAATATACTCTAATTAAGCATAAATACATGTTTCTTAGAAAAATACATTTGAAAATAGAGAGGGGTTTCCCTAAACTATGGTCCATTTTCAAGAGTCATCTTTTCACTCAGTTATTGCAATTCTAAAGTTCTTTAGGTCTTATTTGACTGAATTCTTAATATACTGAAACCGAAATTTTTAAGCATCTGAAGCTTGATTACTTCTGATTATTTTATTAGTACCAATATTATAGTGCTTCCCATCAAAGCCCGTGATTTTTTTATGAGTACTAGCCTACTATTTCTTTCCTGATGCTTCCAGACTATACTGAAAGTTCCTGATTTGAAATAACCTCCTGAGAATAACATTTCCCATTTTTTCCAGGGTGTAGCTATATTTCTCTATGTTCAGCTCTGCAACCTCACAGACAGGTTATTTCTGGTCTGAACTCAGAAATCAGGCAAATTATGCACTAATAATGAGTTTATTTTGTAGTAAATCCAAAATTATATAGATAGCAAATGTCATATGGAGAGGTGGTTTTCTGTGGAGGTCATGAACAGATGGTTTAGTGTTATTCTTGATTCTACTTAATGACCTATGTGATATTTTAAAAATTATATAATCTTTCTTTCCTGAGTTTCTCCATCTGTAGCAACATCATACAGCTGTTGTGAGGGTGGAAAGAGGTACTATCTATGAGATCCTTATAACAGACTCTGAAATACAGGCATACTAAGCACCAGGTTGTGGCTATTACCATCAGGATAACAAGATTTCATTTTGAAACTATAGGTACAGAAAAAATTAGTGTAGAAGAAAAAAGAAAGTAGTGATTATTTTAAATGAATAATTTCTCAACATAGGAAGCATATTTTTCAAGAAAGGGAAACACAAACTGTGTCAGGGATAAGGAGAGAAAAAAGTGTTTGTTATTCATACACTTTAAGAGAGTAGATTGTAACCAGTATACTTTAATATGACATTACCGTGCTCCATATTTCATTAAAAACCAACCTCTCTCGTTAGGTGCCTGGGTGGCTCAGTCGGTTAAGCGTCCTACTTCAGCTCAGGTCATGATCTCACAGTTCGTGAGTTTGTACTTACTGCTCAGAGCCTGGAGCCTGCTTCAGATTCTGTGTCTCTCTCTCTCTGCCCCTCCCCTGCTCACGCTATCTCTCTCTCTCTCTGAAATAAACCAACCTTAAAAAACATTAAAAAAAATTTCCTCTTTTGAATTAGAACAACTTTTGGAATAGGTATAATTGGCATAAAAATATCAAATGGTAGATATAGCTATGTTTTAACATTATATATGTAATATATATATAATTTATATATATGCAATTTATATATGTTATATATATGCAAAGATATAGATTATAATCAGTGACATAATTATTAATTCTTTGAAGTATATATTTCATTAAATTTAAAGCAAAGGCACCTGTCAACTAATATGACATGTTGATAACTTTTTTCTAACTTATTGAGATATAATTAACATGACATAAGTTTAAGGTGTATAGTGTGATGATTTGATATACTTATTATTGCAAAATTATTACTACATTAGGGTTGGTTAGCACCTCCATCACCTTACATAAGTACAGTTTTTTGTGAAAATATTTCAAAATCTACTCTGTAGATACTTTCAGATATGTAATATAGTATTTATTGTTACTACTGTTAACATACTATACAGTAGATCCACAAAACTTATTCATCTTTCATTGGAAGTATTTACTATTTTTTTATTTTTTTATTATAATTCCAGTATAGTTAATATACAATGTTATGTAAGTTTTAGGTATACAATGCAGTGAATCAACAATTCTATACATTACTCAGTGCTCATCATTATATTTCTTAATCCCTATCACCTACTTCATCCATTCCTCCACCCACCTCCCCTCTGGTACCATCAGTTTGTTCTCTATACTTAAGAGTCCATTTCTTTGTCTGTCTCTCTCTCTTTTTTTCCCATTGGCTCATTTGTTTTGTTTCTTAAGTGTCATATATGAGTGAAATTATATGGTATTTATATTTCTCTAACTGACATATTTGACTTAGCATTACATTCTCTAGCTCTATCCATGTTGTTGCAAATGGCAAGTTTTCATTCCTTTTTATACACACTGTTTCATTGTGTGTACGTATGTGTGTATGTATGTGTATATACACCTATACCACATCTTCTTTATCCATTTATTTATCAATGGATATTGGGATGCTTCCAGAGTTTGGCTATTGTAAATAATGCTGTAATAAACATAGGAATGCATGTACACCTTTGAATCAGTGTTTTTCTATTTTGGGGATAAATATTCAGTACTGCAATAAGTGGACCATAGTAATGGGATAGTTCTATCTTTAACTTTTGAAAACCTTCAAACTGGTTTCCACACTGACTGTGCCAGTTTGCATTCTCACCAACAGTACAAAAGGGCTCCCTTTTCTCCACATCCCCCCAGTGTTTGTTGTTTCTTGTGTCCTTCATTTTAGCCATTCTGACAGGTGTGAAGTGATACCTCATTGTGGTTTTGATTTGCATTTCCCTGATGATGAGTGATGTTGAACATCTTTTCATGTGTCTGTTGGCCATCTGGATGTCTTCTTTGGAGAAATGTTTAATGATATCTTCTGCCCATTTTAAACTGGATTATTTGGTTTTCGATGGTTAATTGTAGCAGTTCTTTATACATTTTAGATACTAACCCTTTATTTAATATGCCATTTGCAAATATATTTTCCATTTAGTAGGTTACCCTTTAATTTTGTTGATCATTTCTTTGGCTGTTAAGCTTTTTATTTTGATACAGTCCCAGTAGTTTATTTTTGCTTTTGTTTTCCTTGCCTCAGGAGACATATGCAGAAAAATGTTACTAAGGCCAATGTCAGAAATATTATTGTTTGTGCTCTCTTCTAGGGTTTCTATGCTTTTAAGTTTCACATGTAGGTCTTTTTGAGTTGGTTTTTGGGTATGGTGTAAGAAAGTGGTCCAGGGTCATTCTTTTGCATGTTGCTGTCCAGTTTTCCAGGCACCATTCATTGAAGAGCCTGTCTTTTCCCACTGGATATTCTTTCCTTCCTCAGTGAAGATCAATTGACCATATAATTGTGGATTTATTTCTGGATTTCCTATTTTGTTCCATTGATCGATCTTTCTATTTTTGTGCCAGTACCACACTGCTTTGATTACTACGTCTTTGTAAACTAACTTTAAGTCTATATTCCAAAACCTTCATTTGTTTTACTTTTTCAAGACTGCTTTCGCTATGCCCAGTCTTCAGTGGTTCTATACACATTTTACGATTGTTTTTTCTAGTTCTTTGAAAAATGCCAGTGATGTTATGATAGGGATTGAATGAAATCTGTGGATTCCTTTGGGTTGTATAGACATTTTAACAAGATGTGTTCCTCCATCCCATGAACATGGAACATCTTTCCATTTCTGTGTGTTGCCTTCCATTTCTTTAATCAATGTTTTGTACTTTTCAAAGTACAGGACTTTCACCTCTTTGGTTAAGTTTATTCCTAGGTATTTTATTACTTTTGGTACAATAATAAATGGGATTATTTTCTTAATTTCTCTTTCTGCTGAGTCATTATAAGTATATAGAAATATAACTGAATTCTGTAGATTTATTTTGTATCCTGTGACTTTACTGAATTCATTTATCTGTTCTACTAATTTTTTGGTGAATTCACTAGGGTTTTCTATATATAGTATCATAGCATCTGCAAATATTGAAAGTTTTACTACTCACCAATTTGGATACCTTTTTGTTGTCTAATTATTTCACTAGGGTAGAAGTTTGTAGCTTTTGACTGACCTCTCTTCATTTCCCTCAAGTCTCAGCTCCTGGAAACTAAAATTCTACTCCCTATTTTTATGACTTCAAATTTTTTTCAACATATAGTGAAAAAATACAATATTTGTTACTCTCTCTGGCTATTTTTTATCATAATGTCCTCTAGGTTCATTCATGTTGCCACAAATGTCAGGATTTTTCTTTTTATGGCTGAATAATATTCCATTCTACATATATACATCAAATTGTCTTTATCCACTTATCTGTCAACTGAAATTTAGGTTGTTGCCATACTTGGCTCTTGTGAAGGAAACCACAATGAAAATAGGAAGGCGGATATCTCTTTGAGATCCTGGTTTCATTTCCTTCAGATATACACCCAGAAGTGTGACTGTTGTGTAATATGTTGGTACTATTTTTAACTTTTTGAGTAACCTCTATTCTGTTTTTCCATAGTGGACATATTAGTATACATTTCCATAACAGTGAACAGTAATTTTTATATCTTCACCAACACTCATCACTTGCCTTTTGGATAATAGTCATTCTAAGGTGTGAGGTGGTATCTCATTGTGGTTTTGATTTATATTTCCTTGAATGATGTTGCATATCTTTTCATGTAGCTGTTGGCCATTTGCATGTTTTCTTTAGAAAAATGTTTATTCAATCCCTCTGTTAATTTTTAAAATATATGGTTTGATTTTTTGCTAGTGAGTGGTATAAGTTCCTTATATATTTTGTATATTAACCCCTTACAGATATATGATTTGAAATTATTTTCTTTGATTCCATAGGATGCCTTTTCATTTTGCTGATCATTTATTTAGCTGTGTGAAAGGTTTTTAGTTTAAGTTGGTTCCATTTGTTTACTTTTGCTTTGGTTGCTTATGATGCAGGTTAGGTCAAACTGTTTCTTGCTGTCTCCAGTGCATCCAAACTCATTCATTCATTCATTCATTCTGCTACGACAGTGTACTGAAACTTCCCTGTTAGAAACCTAGACTGCTAGAAAGCCTCTCTTGTTCATGGTGATTGTCCAAAACACTGTTCTCCAGAGGCTCCTGATGGCTAAGAGGGGCCACCACAGGGTTCACAGCCTAGGTTGAGATCTGTATGCCTATTACCTGACACATGGGTGGGCAATACCTCTCCCTGGTTCCTTGATGTATGGTGCTCAAACCCACAACTCCCAGAAAAGTAGTTTGTCAGTGGATGGATGTTGAACTGTTGTTGTCGAGGGGGTTGTATGATGAGGAATGATGTATTTATTTATGTTGTTGAGGTTACAATAGTAGTTGGTAATGTTCTACTAATGGTAAGTACATTTATTTCCACCTAGAAATCTTGAAAGGATCTTAAATTCATATGAGAAACTGAAGTATAAATCAAAATTAATAATGTTTTAATTGATAATGCCTTTTAAAGGTATCCTAAGACAAGATCACCTGGGTGGCTCAGTCAGTTAAGTGTCTAACTTCAGCTCAGGTCATGATCTCACAGTTTTTGAGTTTGAGCCTCAGGTCAAGCTCTGTGCTTACATATCAGAGCCTGGAGCCTGCTTTGAATTCTGTGTCTCCCTCTTTCTCTCTGCCTCTCCACCACTGATATTCTGTCTCTCTCTCAAAAATAAATTAAAAAAAAAATTTTAAAAAGTATTCTAAGATATATTGCAATAGAATTGAAATTAATGAAAAAACTTAGGGAGAGTATTAGAATACAAAGGGGCCTAGAATGTGATCATGAAAAACCCCAAATTTAGAGGAGTTTCAGAAGAGTCTATAAAGAATGTGTGGAATGACTGGGTAGAGGCATAAGCATATAAAATAGAGACTTAGATGAAGAAGAGTCTACAATGAAAGCATTGGAATGGTGGTTATAGAATCTTCCTCATATATATTAAAACACTTAATATATTCTATTTCTATGCTCAGGATTCAACAGTAAACAGGTGAGATAACTGTGCTAAAGGAACTTTTAATCAGGAAAAGGGAATTGATTAATAAATGAGGAAAATTTCAAGAAAAAATTTTTTGAATGTCTGTCATTTGCCAGGCACTGCTTAAGATACTGGGAATACTGCAATCAGCAAAACAAAGTTGGTTCTTAATGGCAAGTTTATTAGATGAGCAATGAAGACAGTAAAACAAATAAGTGGGTAAGTACATAATATTCTTAATGGTTTTAAGATCCTTTAAAATAATAAAGCAGGATGAGAATAAAGAACAAAAATAAGGAGTAAGAGGTGAAGATTTTCTGTTATATGAGGTGATCAGGGAAGGAAGGGCTTTCCAAAATTGTAAGAAATTAGCAGCCATCTATAGGAGCTGAAAGTTGTAGTAAAAGCAAACAATAAATACTAAAGCACTAAGCATGGCCTTGCCAGGCTGTCCCCAAATAATTTCTTACCATGCCCTGTCATATCACACTCTACACTGTATACTCTGGAAATACCAGAGTTTACATTGTTTATCTTTTTTTTTTTTTTTGAGAGAGACAGAGCGCAGAGAGACAGAGCACAAGCTGGGAAGGGGCAGAAAGAGAGGGAGACAGAGAATCCAAAACAGGCTTCAGGCTCTGAACTGTCAGCACAGAGTCTGAGGTGGGGTTCGAACTCAGGAGCCATGAGATCATGACCTAACCCGAAGTAGGACACTAAATGGACTGAGCCACCCAGGTGCAGCTGTGTTTTTATCTTTTTAAATTTTTTTCAGGTGGTTCTTCCTATCTGGAATGATCTTCCTCTCAGTGTCCAAACCATTTTTTCCAGGAAGCCTTTTTAGAATTCAAGCAAAATAATGACATTTAAAATATTTAGGCATCGATTTCCCTTACTAAATAAGTTCTTCGAGATGCACAATTGTGTTTTCCTCCTCATTACACCCATGGTACACTTACAGTTCCCATCATATACCCAGCACCTAGCACACAGATCATCATCAATACTGTACGCTAAAATCAGTAGGTATCAAAAACTATATAGAAACATCTGTGTAACTTAGTCAGTTAAGCATCTAACTCTTGATTTCAGCTCAGATCATGCATGATCTCAGGGTTCATGGGATTGAGAACCCCATCAGTGTGGAACCTGCTTGGGATTCTTTCTCTCTCTCCATCTTTTTTGGCTTCTCATCTCCTGATACGTGCTCTCTCTCTCTCTCTCTCTCAAAATAAATAAATAAATATTTTTTAAAAAACTATATATGTTTTAAAGTATAAAATTAAAATTCATGCTTAATGTTATTCTTTATAACAGTAATATCTAAGAACTATTAAATGCGTATTACATTCTAATTAAATGTTTCATATTCTTCGCATGTATTAAGTTTTTAAACCTGAAAGTAAAAACAAAATAAATGGAAAAGAAAAAACAAAAGATACTTGTTCTTCCATAGCACAGTAAGAAAAAATAAGTAAGAAAAGAAGACAGAAAGCAGCACCAAAGCTCAAACTTTAATCAACAAAACTTCTGTCTTTAATCTAACTGCACGAGACTTTAAATCAACAACTTATCTTAGTGCTTCATAAACATACCAAATTAGGAATGAGATGAATGTATATGTGAAAACAAAATAATGCATCATTTTACTGTGAGAGTTTATACAGCTTCAAAGAGCAGATGTTTTGATTCTACCAAACTGTGGTTGACAAATTTGCTAGCAGTGGGAATGGAAAATTACTTTTCGTTTTTGGAAATTATTTGATAGCATTTAGAGACCTTTGCTATTTATCACCTTGATTAAAAGCTGTCATTTGCAGCATTTATAGTCTTCAAATACATGTCAAAACAGTTTCCAGCCAATTCAAATGTTTTTCAGAAAAGGCATATTAAACAAACTGGGGTATATATCGTGTCTTTTCTTAGGCAATACATCAAAACTATGCAGTAAGGTACATTCTACTACAGTATAAGAATTTCACTGATTAAATTTGGAAACACTCTTATCTATCACTTACAAACCTGGAAAGATCTTTAGATTCATAGATAAATATGAAGAGATAAGAAATACTGCCTGGAAGTGTCATGATAAAATGGTTGCAATTTCCATAAAAGCAACAATATCTCAAACCCATTTATCCCATGAGAACAGATCTCATTTCAGAAAAAAAGAAAAGAAAAGAAAAAGATCTTTTATTGAAGCTTGTGAATTGATAGATGAATTTCCCTAATGATTTCTCATGATCATCAGGAATTTCTTCCACGGTACTCAAAAAAAAAAACAAGAAAGGAAAGACCCTACTCTCGCTCAATCATTTAGTCCCAGGATTTTACATGAGCTGACTTATGGCTTCATTTGTACTTGAGATCTAAACTTTCAAACACAATGTATATCTTCAAAATATTTCTTTCATTAACTAAATAGCTCTTATATTGAAGAAGGGGTCTTCATCTAGATACTTTTTGGTAAATTAAATAATAGTAACTATGGACTAGTTTAAATATTTCAGCTCAGTGTGATCTGTACTATGTATGAACAGTAGTTTCATAGGCTATATTTACCATGCAGCATATATGAAATAGTCTAAATTATCATAGAGCATATGTATTTTTTCTCATAGTTTTATCTTTCACTCAATGTATATTTCATTGATCCTAAAAACTAAGAAACCAATTATCAGATTTGGTTTGCAATTTTAAGCTCAATAAGTGTTTGCTAAGTGGGTTCATTGAAGAATCAATTTTTTAAAAAATAATCAATTTTTATATTGTATCAAACTTTCCTTTCGTCTCCTATCTTTTTCTTGCCCTAAACAAATAATTTCACATATCTCCAAAAAATTGTATTGGAATTTAATAGTTTGAATATCTTGAAATAAACTTTCTTCCCTAAACTTTAGCCAAAAGGCTGAGTGCATCCCTGTTCTTCCTCTCTCGCTGTCTTTCATTTTAGAACATCTAGTGTTCAAAACATATTATAATAAAGATAATATGTATTTGTGTAAAGTCATATTAACATCAGATATCATATACATAAACATATAAATTTAAAATATATTTTTAAATCCACATAAAAATATATGTCAATATTATAACTAATGTTAACCTCAATTCAGGGAACATTATTAAAGGCAATAGTTTAAATGTAAAATGAGGGGGGCGTCTGGGTGGCTCAGTTGATTAAGCCACTGACTTCACCTCAGGTCATGATCTTATGGTTCATGAGTTTGAGCCCCGTGTCAAGCTCTGTGCTGACAGCTCAGAGCCTGAAGCTTCCTTCAGATCTGTCTCCTTCTGTCTCTCTTCCCCTTCCCCACTAGTGTGCAAGCTTGCTCTCCCTCTCTCAAAAATAAAAATTAAAAAATAATAATAAGTGTGAAATAATAGATTACCATATAATATTCCTGACATATACAAATGTATACATAACTATAGCATATACTTGAGTGTGTGTGTGTGTGTGTGTGTGTGTGTGTGTTTCAAATCTTCTTACAAGGTTTGGGCTTGTATTTGATTTGGAGGAGAGTTCAAAATATAGTGGCTTTTCTTTGGATCGAGAGCTATCAAAAAGTGAGAAATGTTAAATGGATATCAACGTTATTTGGAATATAGTTCATGAAAAGTATGTATAATTATTTGTCATTATCTTTAAACATATTTGTGGTTAAGCATTTTTTTAAAATATCAACTTATTTCAGAATATGTATCGGGATACTCTAAACAGCATTCACTCAAAGGCAGTATTATACTTGGGTGACTGAACACAACTTCTTGCCTGTTTAGCCAGATAATTAGTCCAAGAGTTAGACTAAGCAAATAAATGAATGCAAACAGCCAAATGTAGCATATCAATTAAGCTCTGACTCTTAGGAAATTAACATCCCTAAGTAATGCTGAGTCCAGGGACATAGGCATGTCTATAGATATCTTTAGTATAGATGCCCATATGCAAACAGCATAAACAAGTGCTTGTGTGAGTTCTTTGCTTTTTCTCTATAATTTTTCTATTTATTTGTTCTCCTTGGGAGATAGTAAAGCAGTGTTTTCTTCTTCCCTATCCTGATTTTCTAATATCCTTATAAATAAACTTGTTTATTAATAGCCTCTTTTCACCATTGGCCTGCAGGATAGGAAGATTACAAGTATATGTGCATTACTATCAAGGGCACTTTTTCCCTTTCACTCTGTATTGATGTCTTCCTTCAGTCAGAATCAACCTTGTGGCTACTAAAAAGAAATTCGGAGAAAAAACCAGACTCTTTCATCACATAATAGAGGAATTTGTTCTGTAAAGGCAAGAGTCTGTTTATATGGACCGTAATAACTGAATCAGAAAGCCTTCTTTATGATACATGATTGATATAGCTACCCAGAATATAAAGAACTGCATAGACCATATAATATTCAAAATCAGATTCAGCTATCAAACTGAAAAATTATCCTGAGTATACTCTTGCCCTTCAGAGCAGCACCACTACTAAAGTATTTATGTTTTCCAAGTGGGAGAGATAGAGAGGCAGACATACAGATAACAGATAGATGGATAGATGATAGATAAATAGATAGATAGATGAATGATAGAATATAGACATACATATATTGTGTGGTACATAAGATTTATTGATTAATTCATTTAACACATATTAATTACTTATTTTAGGTAAGGTACTCTTCTATGTACTGGGTATTCAGCAGTAGGCAAGACAAACCTCTTACTTTCATGGGGAAAATATTCTAGTGGGACAAATACCTACCTGATTATTGATACAACATGTTCAGAAGGGGAAGCCATGATAGTTAGGATGAGCAAAGACTATTTTGAAGGGAAGGTAACCTTTGCATGTAAACCTGAAAGATGTCAGTAAATAATACTCATCAATTAGTAAAGCAGGTATGATAGCTGTTCTATCCATGGCTCCTAATGAACCACGGTTTTAGTATGCATGCCCTTGAATTGACCTTAAACTGGTTTATAACTGCATAAACCAACTGAACACAGTAACAATGCCAATTCTGGCACTACATTAAACAAAACAAAACAAAACATCAACAAAAACAAGAGTTTCCCTTTCCTCTCCCTTTGAATGCTAGTCATCGGTAACACTGAGCTGCAAATTGAGAAGTCCTTTGATCTTGCTGGAGAGGCCACATGGAAAGGCTGTGTGTAAAGGCCACGTGGAGAAAACTTCTCGTGGATGACAAGGGGAGGGAGTGAGTAAGGTTCAGCTCTCCTAGCATCTCAGTCCAGCCTAAAGAAGACATGATGTCAACCGTTACCAACACTGGGATGTTTTATGGGTATCTTACCTGTTCAGTTCTACAGAGCTATGTGCTTTAAAAGGACTTCACATAGATGGTATTGCCCTTGGTTAGCTGCTTCTATTAGGAGGTCTTGACTGTTTACTTGCATTTTTACTTATGTAACTGGTTCTGCCAACCACTGTTGGCCATTGCCTGAGACATAAAGTAAGAGCAACAGGAGGTGTGCAGAACTGAATCCAGTTGAGCCACAGAACTCTGAAAGACAAGATGTGGTTTCTTTTAAATCACTAGGTTGAACACATCAGGGAAGTTTATAAACATGGCAAAAGATATCAGGATCTTTTTTTGGGAAGAAATGCAATTTTTAAAACAGTATTCTTGGCATTGCCACAGGTCATGTGGCAAGCCTGTAGGCTCTTCTTGATAAGAAGTGAAAGGGTCTCCCTGAATCCACTATTTATTAAAAATTAAAATATACAATAACTTTCAAAGTGTAGGAATGGAACTATAAGAATATCAAGGCCTTAGTTTTCTAGTGTCAGATTTAAGGCATCATAATCTAGGAAACCAACAAAAGAATTCACTGCCTAAGATTTATACTAAATTATAAATTTACTAAAACATCTATGACTCATTTTTCTAATGCAAAGATTGGCATAGAGTCAAAGTTAACTAGTGCTGATTGAAGAGACCATATCATGTTAATTAGCATGGACTGTTTCAGATACCTCCATAAAGCAGGACAGCTGATCATATTATTTATTATATATTATTTATCAGGAATCAGTCTAGTCCTAAATACCACATTTTTTCATAGCAAGTAGCAAGGTTCTAATGGTTAACCTTCCCTTCTTAATTAAGATAGCTTATTATTTGTTTCCTATTTCTGTACCTCTTCTTTATTAACATCTGAAGTTGGATTATTTATAATCTACTCAGATTTGCAAGTCTTTCAAAAGAATTTATGTTCCTTTTACTCCACTGTCAAGTCACTTAATCTCTGTCACCATTTTCAGAGGACACCTAGTTTATATTTCTGCCAAGTAAACCTGTCTACCTATAGAAATCATGAAAGAACGTTTTCTGTCAACAGCACTGGGATACACAGTGAACCCTTTATGTTTTGTGCATTTTGATTAAACAAATGCTCAACTCCGGAGTTGTAGTGTTTCAACTTCTAGATACATTGACCTATATATTATTGTAAAAACGTCACCTTTTATCTGTCCAATCAAATAATAGCATTTTATTGATCATTAAATGTATTTTAATCCCTTACTTTAAAACTTATTCTTTAGTATTTCCAACAGCATCACATTAATTATTAATTCAAGATTCACAGTGAGACCTCTCTGATGAAGAAATTTTATCAATGTATGTGGACCTCAGTTCTTTCAAACATAAAATGAAGATAAATGTACATATTTTTATATCTAGAGAAAGAGAAATACTGTATACCTTTACAGTTATCTTATAAAAGTCTTAAGTGTGCCTTACTTTCACTGTTCAGTGACTTAACACACCAAACCTAGATCCACACTCCTCACCAAGGGGTCTAATACCCCAGTGATGTGACCTTGTGGCTCTTTTGCCTCATCTCCTACTGCCTTCTTCACTTACCGCCTTACAATCAGAGCGACTTGCTAAGATTGGAAAATACTGGCATTTTTGTTCTCACCGAGATACTGCACACATGTCCTTCCCTCTACTTGGAAGTCACCTTCCCCGATCCTTTGCATTATCTTGCTTTCTCTACTTACTCCTTCATATCAGTCTTTCTTCTGATTTTGCTTCCTCAGAAATCATGTTTTGATCACCTACACATTCAGATCATCTATTTCACTTACCTTTCACTCCTTAGGACTTTAATTTTTAAGTATTCTCTCTACCAAAAGAATGTTGGCTTAACTATTGTTAACTCACAGCATCTAGTGCTGTTTGAACACATACTTCTTAGGTGGATAAAGAAAACAGAAAAATGATAATGTACAATACAGTTTAAATGGCTCTTCAAAGTGGGTCACATTTATGACTTCAATTCTTCTTTCTTCCTTGTATCCACTCCCTTTGCAGGTAACTTTGCAACTCTGTGTGGGATGTTCTATTTCATTCTTGGACCCTGGCTTTTCTTGGTGAATTTATTGACCAATAGGATGTTAGCAAATTTGAATAAGCAGAGGTAAGAGAAAGCATTTGCCTATTTCTGCTTGTATTATTATGCAGCAAACTTAATATGAGAACAGACTAGTTTGGACTAACCTGCTGGGATTTACAATATGCAGCAGTGATGAGCACTTTCTGTCATCTCAGTTGAGACTGTCCTAAATAAGTTGGCCCATGGCTAACACCAAACTTTTGAGTGAGCCCAGCCATGACCAGAACTGTCTGGACTCAGGAGCTCCCTACAAAGTTATTGTTACATGTTACTGAAGTCTGGTGGTTTTATTGTGGCTAGAGATAACTGTTAGAATAGTCAACAAGATTTAAAACCTTATTTTAATCCGTTCATAATATCATTACAAAGTTGTGCATTCCCCTTGTAATTACTGAAAGAAGAAAATCAAAGAAGACATTAATTATCTTAACCTACTCCCACCTCTTTCATTCAGGTCCATGTGAGGAAACTTCTGTGACCAGGTCGATGTGCATATTTTGATATTTTTTCACAATAATAAATGTTTCTAATAATCTGTGTATCCATCTGACAGCAGTAAGACTGAATGATACAGGGCAAATCAGAGCCAATCAGAGCTCCAGTTCTCCTTCCAGTTCTGCCCCTCTGGTGGCAGCAAGATCCAATGGAGTTTCTACTCCTACCAGGTACCAATGAAGTAGAACATGGTAGTGAAAAGTGGATAAATTGATACCCCACTTCCCTCCTCCACTGGTGTCAGTGGAGCCCAGTGGGAGTTCAGTTTACATTCCCAGTCAGAGGTGGTAAGGTAGGGATAGTTGATGACTTATTTTCACTTAGAAGAAATCAGTAAGGCCTAGAGGAAGCTGCCCTTGCATCCTGCCCCTCTGAAATGAGGAGGTATGCCTAAGCACTACACTTTTGTCAGGTGGTGTAGGTGGGGCCCAATGGAAAACTGAAAATGTACACCTTTTTAGCTCTGGTGGCTGGAAGATCACCTGCTAGGAAACACCAAAAAGAATCCAGAGACTTGTAACATAAAATTCAAAATGTCCAGCATATCATGTATCTTACCAAGAAGCAGGAAAATCGCAACATGACTAGGAAAGGGCAGTCATAAGATACCAAAGCTGAAATAAATCAGACAATGGAATAATCTAGTAAGTATTTTAAGCAGTCTTCATGAAAATGCTTTACAACAATTAGAAATTAATTTAAAGCAAACAAAAAAGTGGAAAATCTCAGGAAAGAAACAGACGTCCTAAAAGGAACCATGTGGAAATTACAGAACTGGAAAACAATGGAGTTTCAGGGTCCTGTGTGACAGTAACAAAAAAGTTAACATCCATTATCATCAGGCCCAGGAAAAGAAGAAAAGAATGAAGTCAAAAAAGTATTCAAAGAAATAATTGCTGAAGAATTCCCAAATTGGTAAAAAGCCATGAACCTATAGAAGAAATCCACACCAACATACCTCATAATAAACTAACCTCTAAAATCTAAAGACAAAGTAAAGACTGAAAGCATACAGAGAGAAACAATGCTTCTAAAACAGAAATCTTTTTTCAGAGGAACACCAATTTAAATGACTGAAGATTTCTCATCCGAAACCATGGAGGCCAGAAGAAAATGGCTCAATATATTCTGAGTCATAACAGAAAAGAATTGTCAACCAGAAATTCTATATCCAGTGAAAATATTCTTCAGAAATGAAGAAAAAATAGAGCTGTTGTCAGATCAAGTACAACTAAAAGAACTTGTTGTCAGCAAAACTAAACTAAAGAATGGCTAAAAGAAGTTCTTTTAAAAGATAAGAAAAGATAACAGAAGAATGCTTGAAATTTCAGAAAGAAAAAATAAAATAAATAAAAATAGAAGAACATATAATAGACAAATCTAATTTTCATGAATCTTGTAAGCCTAATTTGAAGGAAGAAGCAAAAATTATAACATAATCTGACATGGTACTCAATGTATATAGAAAAATAAAGACAAATTTTAAAAGGGGGAGGCTGATGGGGCCTACGGGAAGTAGTTTCTACATTTCACTTGAACTGGCAAAACATCAATACCAACTAGCAGTATATTTTAATACGTAGAACAACTACTAAGAAAATTGTACAAAACAATATACCAAAAAATCACTATAAACAAATCAGGATGGAATCCTAAAAGATATTGGAAAATCTGCAGATTTTTGTCTTTTAGCAAAGAAGATTGTTCTCTTTTAGCAAAGAGAACCAAAAGAATGAGTCACAGAGAAACATCCAAAGAGAAATATTAAAAATAAAGCTTCCATTGTATTGCTACTGGAACATTTGATTTGAAGCTATTGTATTTTATGCATTTTGCAATTGAGAAATTTTCATGTTGTTTTAATGTCCTCTATTTCACTCCAAGATTCTAGAACACAGAGGCCACTATTTTCTTTTATCTTTTATTGTAAATGCATGCCACATAATGCCACTTTATTTACGTGTCTAGCAAAGTGGGACTGCCACAGGGTGGCTCTGGGCGTAAAGATTTTCTCACATCCCTATCATCCTTCCACTCCCAAGCCAATTAAGTTAATCTAAGTAAAATTGTTGTGCATGATATTCACATGTACTTTCAAGAGAATTTCCCTAGTTTCTCTCTTACAACAAAGTATTAGCGTCTCAATTCTTCACACGTGGATATTCACATATAGGAATTCTTCATAGATCAGTAAGAAAATGTTTTATTCCTGCCTCCCACAATTTATGCCTGAGTGCTTTTGTCTTACTATTACATGAATATATCCAATTAAAGATTTTTATGAGACTTAAAATTAAAATAATAATATGCATTACCTGCTACAAATTAGAAATACTTACATCTAATACATGAAAATTCTTAAGTTTATTGCCTGATTTTTTCACATTTTAAATTTATTGATAACTTTTTATTTGTCCCCATGGATTTAATGAAGTAGATTTTACTTTTAATCAACTTTTCCCTGAGTCTTTCATATAGGTGATTAGGTAAATAAAAATGAACATTTTGAAAAGGGAAAAGGGAAAAAATGGTCAATGAAGCAGATGCTTGCATAAATTTGAGATGACTGCTGTTAATTGTGTGGGGGTGGCGATGCGGGAGGCAGGTCCTTCTCCAGGACTAGAAAATGCTTTTTGATATCCTCCATCAGATATTATTTAACATGATTAGCTTTACATATTGTGCTTCGTCATTATGTTCACAACATTTGTTTTCTGTACTGCCACTGTGTGATTTTCCTTTCTTGGCACAGATTTCTAATTTTGCTAAGCCTATTAACTACCATTATGTGGCTTGAATATGCATTATATTCCTTTTAAGGTAAATTTGCTATCATGGTTCAAGTGTTTGATATTTCAGATTAATGTATTTCTACCTCCTAATTTTTTTGGTAGTTTCAAGTTTTTATTTAAATTCTCGTTAGTTAAATAAATAAATAAATAAATTCTAGTTAGTCAACAGATAGTTAACACCTAATATTACTTTCAGGTGTAGATTTTAGTGATTCATCACTTACATATAACATCCAGTGGTCATCACAGGTGCCCTTCTTTTACCCCATCACTAGTTTAATTCACCCCCCCTTGCCCACTCCCCTCCAGCAACCTTCAATATGTTCTCTATAGTTGAGTTTGTTTTATGGTTTGCCTCTCTCTTTTCTTTTTTCTATTTTCTTAAACATCTGCAACTTACCTGTCCTCCAACTTTATTCTCTATTTAAAATCTAAATCTATTCAAGCTCTCCAAACACGTTTAACAGCTTCTTCTGTACATGTACACGTTTTCAAACTCGGCAAAATTCAAAAAAACTCAAAACAATTGTAATTTACTATATTATCACAGAACTGACAGGAGCAAAAACAAAGGTTGAGGTTAAAATAATTTTGCAAAATAAAGTGCCCCGATATGTGTGCCTTTCAAGCCAGCGCATTTTAAGAAGTAGGAGTGCCACACTTCCTCTTTCTTTTTTTGTAGTAGTCAGGCCCCTCAGAAAACAGACATGCTTGCAAACAGGCGGTCTCTTTGGGAGAAACTGAGAAGCAATACTTGTAGGGAAGTGAAGGAAGCAAGATTGAGGAGAGAGAGTTGAACATTTCTCTCTGCAACAGAAGAAGGCATCTGCAGTAGAGGAGTCAGCCATTCCCACAGTGAGCTCCAAGGCTGGGATGGTCTTCAAGGGACAGCAACACTGAAGACAATGGGTGGATCTTTGTCACTCCATATTGACCAGTCTTTGGTTAGGGACAGCCTCTGAGGAGAATCTTGAGAAAGGCAGCTTCTTCAGCCAAGGACAACTGAAGAGCACTCAGCTTTGAGCCATCAACAGCCAACACTCCTGTCTGTTGGAGTAGTGAATACCCTCATCGAAAGAGAGCAGCACACCACTGCATTCGCCATGCTTCCTCCAACAAGATGCAAAGGCACTGGGGCTCAGATGAATTGTGGTGTCATGACACAGAACGAGCCAGGGAACCTAAAGTACTTTGTGAAGGGACGGCACCCAGGAACACCCACTCAGAAGCAGAAAATAAATTCTAAGGTGTTTTAACTACTGAAAGTCCAGAGTCAAATTGTCGATCTGATCTATATGTTACAGATAAATTCTGTCACCTTTCTTCAGAGTAATCTCTCTCTAATATGGTCCTCCTCCTCCCACCAGCCTTTTAAGGTAAAGGAATGAAAACTACATAGAGCAATTATACAGATGGCATAATGTTTACCAGTGTTGCTGGGAAACCCCCTGTGAGAGGCTGTATTTCAGGAGTATAATATCTGAAGTCACTACTTGAAAATTATCTACCCCTGAGGAATCTTCAACGACACAGCCTTCTGTATCACAACGGTTTTCATGTGAGGTGTTAAAATCTAGTGAATGCACCTATGTATTCATTATTTGAGTAGTATCCACTTGCAGAAATTGATGTTTATTACTGTACACCAACTTCTGAAATTTAAAAGGTATAATTTAGTCTAAAATTGCTCTAAACTTCAAAGGGAGACAATATAGAAAGGCATATGTATACATACATATACACATAGATGTATCTCAAGAAGTGTATGTATGTATATGTGTGTGTATATATATATGTGTGTGTATATATATGTGTGTGTGTATATATATATATAAAATTCTATATATAACCCTATAGACCTAATTCTTATTTTTTAATTGGAGTTCTAGAAAAATCTATGATGAAAGGAATGATCCACATCCCCTATGCAAATACAATTAAAGTATCTGAAATGAACATTCTTGCTTGGGTTGCCAGATATAATTCTGAATATGAAATATTTCTGTATTCCAGGCCAAGTTAATCAAATGGTTCAGAGCGGAGTCTTTATCCAGGACATTGAAATGCTGGGGGAAGGTGTTAATATTTATGCCAACACCGATTTTCTTTCCTACATAAATTCCATGCTTTGAGGGCTAAAATGTGTCAGTACACTAGGAAATTTGGAGAAATTAGTGATTTAACTTAATCTTACCAACCTAATTGAACACCAGTTGTAATAGAGTTGTAAGAAATAATAAATACTGGTTAGCATGAAGTGAAACACGTGACTTGAAGTAAAAGTGGTTTAGGACTGGAATCCTAAATCTTACTAGCTGTGTGTGACTGTGGATTATCACTGAGCCCTAATTCTCTTATTAATAAAATGGAGTAAACTATGTCTATATTACTGGACTTGTGACGATTAAGCAATGCGCATGCAGTGCTTTTACCCAGTGGATCATAGTGAGCAAGCGTACAAAATGTAATTGGTATTTTTACTTTTATTATACAAAGCTTCATTTGAGAGAGCTATTCAAAAAATAGCACGTGTTTCTTTGACTTCCCTGGTTTCCACGGTTTCCTTGGAGAATACAACACATTATCAAACATAAAGTATCTAATGATTTAATCATCTGGTGCCAAGGAATAAACAATTGTTGACAGTGGGAAAAATTAGAAGTGATGAGAAATTGTTGCCTCATTTGCATAATCCAAAGATCATATTTAATTTGAAATACATCTTAGTAATATTATAAGGGCCAAATGATTAAAGGTATCTGATGTTCCTGAAAGGACCAAAAGCTCAGCTTCCTAAGACAAATACCCTGAGACCCAGATATAAATATGAAAATAGTTGTATATAATTAAGGTGGAATAGAAAGATTACTTACTCATTAATTCGGAAAAAAGTGTTTACTTTTTGGGTGGAAAGGTTATTCACCACGTGAGTGATTTTTTTTTAAATTTTCACTTTACCTATTAAATAATTGAAATTCCTGCATTTCCTTGAATGCTAGGAGTTCCTTTTGAATCTTGTCTTTCAAGGGATATTTCTCCCGGTTGGGAATGTTCCTCTAAACTCCTGCGCTTAGTTAATTCCTAGACATCTTTCACGGTTTAGCTTGTTTGTGACTTCCTTGTAAACAAATTTTCTAACCCCTCTTGAAAAACCTAATCCATTTGTTATATGCTAGCACAGAGCATGAGTCTCTCCTTTGCCGCATATACGTGTTGAGATTTTCTAGATAACTTTAGTGATTATGTGATTACTGTTTCTCCTTACAAAAGCATAAATTCACAAAGAATGATACCACTCCTGTTTTACCGATGATAATTTTCTTGGTCCCTAGCACTATGCTTGGTCTTTATTTGATCACCAGTAAGTATTTATGTGACAGTAGGTAAATGAATAAAAGCTTCAAGATTAAACAGAATTCACCAAGAAAATCATGAGGAAAAAAATATATCAAAGGTATTTATTCTTGGAATGGAAGTAATTTGGACTTACAAAAGCAAAGTAAAAATCTGTTACAGGAAAATTCAGTTGATTTTTCAAACACTAAGTAATAGAATTTTTATAGCAAAAAGGGAGTAAAAAATCTAAATCGCAACAACCACCTGGGGAAACACAACATGCAACACAAGGGTTAATATAATAATGAAGTCAGTGTTTCTCCACAGCACTAGTGATATTTGGAGCTGGGTAACCCTCTCGCTGTACATTGTTGGCATTGTCTGGCAGCATCATAGCCCTCCAGCCAATAAATATAACAATGCCCTTGCGCTGCTCCTTCCCAGTGATGGCAAACAAAAATATCTTCAGACATCACCAGATCACTCCCAGTTGTGAATGACTGATCCTAAATCAAGGGCAAACCCAGTAAATCTGGTCAAAGTTATATTTGAGAGGAACTGAGACAAGTGCTTGTGTATAAATATCTTATGTGTAATGTGCAGTCATATAAATTGAAAATATTAGCATTGAAGCATTTTACTGACCTTCTAATGTTTATGAACTGTTCATTTACAATTCATATCTACATCAACGTGCTCCTTCCCCTTAAAAAGGCCCTTAATTCACAGAACGGTGAATTTTTGCCCTATCATTCAGTTTTTCTTCAATTAAAAAAGATGTCTAAAATCTGTTAGTCTCCCAGAGTCAATATATCCCTAAAATAGACATATTTTACTTTCCTTTCTTTATTCAACATAAAGGCTAATAAAATTAGAAGTTTAACTACACAGCACTCTGATGTCTGTGCAACTTATCATTTTGTTTGCTTGCATTTTATTTAATTTAGTTTTCCTGCAACAAACTGCAACCTGTACTTCAGCAAGAAATGAGTTCCAGTTTCTCAGAAGCACTCTTCCCCCTATTGTAAACCTGTCACATTCATTTGTACACCAAATGCTTATTTGGGAGAGCGGATTTTGCTTCCCATGCTTTGGACTAAGCTGATAAGAAATAAATATATTTTTTTTGCCTGCTAGCTTGCTTTCAAGGAAGATTAAGAACATAGAATATATGTTTAATGTATTTTAGCTGAACTCAGGGATGCAGTCAACTCGATACATCTCTGATATATCCTGTGTCTAAAGATCGCCTCGCTCCATAACAAGTATTGATTCAGTCAGAGCAAGACCTCCCTCTGACCAGTTCTGAAACACTGGAGAATGGAAAGGGAACACTTAATATGAGGAAAGAATTGCAGAACATTACTACTGGAAGAGAATTTGAGTGATTTTACAGAATTCCATTTCACTTTTCCAGATTTTAATGTGAGGCTCAGAGGGACTAAATGGCATATGGAATGACCCATGGAGCTAATTAATTATAAAGTTGGATTTGAACCCAAATCATAGGTTCTGACCCAAAAGGGAAGTTGGAGTAAAAGTTATTGTTGTAGAGTTTTCATTTCAATTCCTAGATGGTTAGGCAAGTACTTGGAAAGAAATTCCGAGATCCATTGGAACAACCATAAGAAAACAAGCTATTTAGTAGATACAGACAAGATTTATAAAAACCAGTCATGCCACAAATCTACTTGTGTCTGACACAGTGACAGGGCTAATAAACCAATCATAAGAAATAGATGTGCTTGTGTGTTGTATTATTACATATAATATACATGAACATACACACATATATATTATGCTTTATATCTATCTCTCTATCTATCTACCTATCTATTTAACTCTGTAAAATCCAGATAGCAGAATTACCTGGGAAGAACATAAGCAAATGCATTCTATAATTAATAAGGAAAAGGCAAAACCACAATCTGAAATGTAAAGAAGATATGAATAATGCAAACAAATTTTTCAATTATTATACCCTGTGTTTTAGTTATATAGTAAATGACAAGATATCATATCATGTATATCATAATTTAATAAATAAAAAAACAAATGATGTAGAAAGTTGAATATTGGAAATCCTTTGGCTCCTTCGAGTGATGTCACTTATAGCTACACCCAGCTTTTATAATCAGCTTTGTTGACACAATTTTCCACAGAACAGCAGGCTTAGTATTCACATTGAAACACTTTATTGGCTATTATGAAGTCATGTGCTGATTGTCAAGTTTGTTTAATAAAATCCAATTAGATAGTCCCTAAAATCCCAGGAGCATTACAAGCTATATACCCCCCTCTCCTGTAAACTTCATGTTCACCACCGAGCCTTCTCTACTACTTCACATTTCTGCTTACTAGCCATCATCACAATTTAACTCTATTCATTTTGTCATTATTTTTTGAAAAAAAAGATTTTATTTTCAAGTAATCTCAACATCCAACATGGGGCTCAAACTCACAACACTGAGATCAAGTTGCATGCTCTACCAACCAAGCCAGCTGGGCACCCCTGTTTTGTAATTCTTATTTGTTTCTCATTTCTTTGGTTATAATGTAAGTTTTGTGTGTTCCAAGATCAGGCCTACATTGCACCTGCAGTACCTGAATGTACCAGACCTATGAGAATGCAGAATAAATGAGTAAATTATCTGATCCACTTATAAGTGAAAATAAAATAAGCCTAGAAAATATACTTAAAAGAATGGTGACGTTACTGGTCCATTTATTTGCATTGTCAATGATCTAAAAATGTTAGGAAGCATTGGCATAGAAGTATGGATGAAGAGTAACATTACATAAAACCTATCCTACAAAATGATTAGACTGTTTTTCCACAAGAACAGTCAAAAGTGGATTTACTTAAGACTTTTGTTTTGGGTTTTAGTTTCGGGTTTGCAGTTGCAGAGATTTTTTACAGAGCAGAGGTGTCTAATGCTGACATATTTTATTTTTTCACTGAAACCTCAAGATCATCCCTTGATGATTCCTACCCTGAAAAATATTGCATCCCTGGATTCCTTAGACTCTATTCCGCTCATTACGCTATTAATTATCTTTCATGTCTTGCCTCCAATTATTCTTTTGGGTAGATACATTTGCCTGCCCATATCCAAATATATATCAGCAACAATTCTAATGGTATACCTCCCTAAACCGTTGTTTCATACCCCTGTGCACAATTGATTCTTTTGAGAGATTACCTCTTTCTTCCTCTCTCAGTGCTTAACTGAATAATTATTACAAGTATCAATGAATCACAATAATCAAGAGGTTATGAGACAGAAATGTTAAAGCGAACTCTGGTATAAACCCATCAATGGAAGACATATGTATTCTTTACATTGTCATTAAAATCCTTTCTCCATAACACTGAAGATTTTAAAAAATGCCTTTAACCACCTTTAAACTAGTTAAATTCTTATATACATTACAACTTTCAATCATTTCATTTAGGTAACTTTGTCTTCTGGGATAAAAGAAAAAATACAGAGGTAAACATACATTTAAATTCCTTTGTGCTTTGGTTTCTTGTTTAATAGATGAGAAGATTGAATTATACTATTATATGATGATTTCTTCAGTGTAATATTGTGAATATCTGCATTGAAAAGTGATCTCTTTTTCCGTTAAAACTCTCTGGTTCTTGCTCTTCAAGTTTATTCTAATGAACTCAATATAGTCTGGATATTTTATCTCATGTTTTAGTGTCAAGAAATTTTGAAATTTTGAGAAAATTTGTATGAGGTCTGTTCCCTCTTAGCTTTTTAGTGGCTTATAACTTTGTCCCTTTGCTATAAGAAAATTGGATTTCCATTGAATTTGGAATAAAACTTAAAATTTTCATCTTTACCTATGTCACTAATTTGTTAGGTACTTTCCCAAGCCCATGCCTCACCTTTTTCTATTCCGCTCAGTGCCCTTCATTTGCAATGGCTTCCTTTGTACCGTTCTGTACCAAGTCCTTTTCTACTTTTAATGTGCACTTGCTCCTTTATCTCATTATCATCCTTCAAGTTTTAATGTAAATGTCACCTACTCAGGGAGCATTTCCTATATCAACAGAAAATAATTAGTGAGAAGATGAGAAGTTTATTTTGGTTTGTGAACTACAAATTTCATGATTACTCCTTGCATGACTTTGTTTCTTGAACTGAATGTCAATGACTTTGATGGGTTTTGTCCAATAATTCTCAACAATTTTGGATAACAATTATAAAGCATGAGGGCATTTGATATGGTACCAATACCTAATCTAATTAAGACCTTGCATTTGCTGGAATGGAAGTTGCAATTTCTGTAGATTATTACTACATAGATGCATTTTGCTATTAAATAATTCAGATACAATTATTCTTTAACTGAATATTATCATAGCTAACTAGACTAAATTTTACCTTTGAGCTAACATTACTAAATATCACATGCTATGTGAATTTAAGAAGTTCTTCAAAAATACAATTTTCCTAATTTATAACAGAAATTATAAACTCCATAAATATTTATTATGTAAACTGAAACTTCCTATATGTACTAATGACTTTTATGGTTTCCATTTTTGATTTACCATTCAAATAATTGTGTTTGCTTAATGTATTTTAATTTTTTAAATCAGACTTAAAATACTATCAGATACATCAAAAGGTAAAATATTGGACATAAATATTATCTACATTAAAGAATAATTCTAGTCTACATAGTATATATTTTAGTGAGTGTACAAGATAAACATTCCTTTTTAAAATTTTTTAATGTTATATTTATTTTTTGAGAAAGAGAGAGAGAGAGCATGAGCAGGGGAGGGTCAGAGAGAGAGGGAGACACAGAATTCGAACACAGGCTCCAGGCTCTGAGCTGTCAGCCCAGAGCCTGATGCAGGGCTCAAACCCATGAACCATGAGATCATGACCTGAGCCAAAGTCAGACCCTTAACTGACTGAGCCACTGAGGTGCCCCAAGGTAAACACTCCTGATAATTGAATAATTAACTTACAGCTACTGCTTTAAAATCATTTAAAATGGATAGTAATAATAGTATTAATATTAGTTTGTAATCTGGTAAATATATGAGTAAATGTAATTAGGAGATTGATGTGACTTGAAATTATAATAATTTGCCCTCTAATATTTTCTCCATTGTACCTAACTTGAAATTTTAGCCATCAAAAAGTATTTATTGTTGTTTTTTTATCATTTATTTATTTATTTATTTTTAAGTAGTTTATTGTCAAATTAGTTTCCGTACAACACCCAGTGCTCTTCCCCACAAGTGCCCTCCTCCATCACCTCCACCTCTCCCCCACCCACTTCAGCCCTCAGTTCGTTTTCAGTATTCAATAGTCT
Organism: Suricata suricatta; assembly: GCF_006229205.1. Classification (NCBI taxonomy): domain Eukaryota; kingdom Metazoa; phylum Chordata; class Mammalia; order Carnivora; family Herpestidae; genus Suricata; species Suricata suricatta. Next base: position 167,502,792 of record NC_043700.1, read on the forward strand.
CTCAAGTTTTGCATCCATCTCTCTCCCTAACTCTCTTTCCCTCTTCCCCTCCCCCCTGGTCCTCCATTAGGTTTCTCCTGTTCCCCTGTTAGACCTATGAGTGCAAACATATGATATCTGTCTTTCTCTGCCTGACTTATTTCGCTTAGCATGACACCCTCAAGGTCCATCCACTTTCCTA
>NC_043700.1:167503072-167531056 GCF_006229205.1 Suricata suricatta
ACACACACACACACCACATCTTCTTGATCCACTCATCAGGTGATGGACATTTAGGCTCTTTCCATGTTTTGGCTATTGTTGACATTGCTGCTATGAACATTGGGGTACATGTGCTCCTATGCATCAGCATTTCTGTATCTCTTGGGTAAATCCTTAGCAGGGCTATTGCTGGGTCATAAGGGAGTTCTATGGAAAGTTTTTGGAGGAACCTCCACACTGTTTTCCAGAGCAGCTGCACCAGTTTACATTCCGACCAACAGTGTAGGAGGGTGCCCATCTCTCCATACCCTCGCCAGCATCTGTAGTCTCTTGATTTGTTCATTTTAGCCACTCTGACTGGTGTGAGGTGGTATCTAAGTGTGGTTTTGATTTGTGTTTCCCTGATGATGAGAGATGTTGAGCATTGTTTCATGTGCCTGTAGGCCATTTGGATGTCCTCTTTGGAGAAGTTTCTGTTTATGTCTTCTGCCCATTTCTTCCCTGGGTTCTTTGTTTTTTGGGTGTGGAGTTTGGGGAGTTCCTTATAGATTTTGGATACTAGCTTTTTATCTGATATGTCATTTGCAACTATCTTTTCCCATTCTGTCCGTCGCCTATTAGTTTTCTTGATTGTTTCCTTTGCAGTGCAGAAAAATGTATTTATTGTTAAGATTATCATTCTACCTTAGAATGATTCCTTACCAAATGCATACAAGCTACTCCAAAAAGTTTTTCTTTTTTTTTTTTGTATAAAATCTTTCATCCTGTCCACATAAAACTTGTTAATCAGCACAATAAAATCAAAATGTTCTGTGTTCAGTATTTATCTGTTTTAACAAAAATCTCAAAAAAGTTTTTATATTTCAAGTCAAGGGATAGATCTTTAGAATCTGCTATTCACTAGCTACTATTCTTGGTGCTTTCAAGTAAATTATCACAATATTTTCATACTTAAAACAACCCCTTGTGCATTACTGTTCACATTTATAGAGTTTATGAAATTAAATAGATGATTAGATGTAGAACCAGAAACTGAAATCAGAGCTCCCAATTACAAGATGGTGACTGGTTTACTAGTGCAACACTAAATATTGAGAAATGACTCAACAAGTTAAATAAGTATCAATGGTTCAACTCAAAAGACAGAGATAGTCACTAAGGTGAAATGAATTCCACAGGGAAGGGTGCCAGTGGTAAGGTGTGAAATTGTAACCATCTAGGCAAGGGTTCATGAGAATTAGCAATTCACAAACAAACTTGACCATGGTCAGACGTTCCTGGACCTCCAGTTGTTCTTTTATTGTTTCTCCCATTGTCAGCCACCAGACTTCTACACAATAAAACTTGACTGTTTCCCTACAAACCAAGAAGAATTTTATGAATGGTTATTGATTAAGTTATCAAAGGAAAAATTTATTTTTTCTCAAAGTACACAATTTAATCCACAAATTAGAAATCATCGAGTATTAATAATTAGTTTAATATTTATGTTTTTATTTCTAAATTTGAACTTTATATTGTAACTCTTACATGACATTTACCTGGAAATAGATGGAAAACCAATTCTTCTAGTGATCAACTTGATACATTGTTATTAAAATACCTATTTATTTTAACCTATTGACATGATTATACATTGTTGATATTTTTCCAAGATTTATATCTTTTTCTTGCCAGATTGACCCTTTCATCTGAACCAGTAAGGGATAATATGATAGCATTGCTATTCTCAGGCTCTACTCATTGACTTTGCAAAAGCAAAGAACCACTTTAGAATTCAAGGACTCCAGAAATGCACTTGCTGCCCTAACTGTGATAAGCCTAACATGGCTAATTAGTTCATTTTTAGTTATTTCTCATTCGAACCTAATGTTTTCTTCATCCTTTCTTTACTGTTGTATGAATAATATTTTTAAAAAATTTTTTACATTTGTTTATTTTTGAGAGACAGAGAGAGACAGAGCACAAGTAGGGGAGGGGCAGAGAGAGAAGGAGGCACAGAATCCAAAGCAGGCTCCAGGCTCTGAGCTGTCAGCACAGAGCCTGATGCAGGGCTCAGACTCACAAACTGTGAGATCATGGCCTGAGCCGAAGTCAGATGCTTAACCTACTGAGCCACCCAGGTGCCCCAGTATGAATAATCTTTTTAAACAGAAGAAAACTTTATATATATTGAATAAAATCTATAGTATACATATAGTATACCTCTTCGTCATAGAGAAAAAATTGACCATAACATGTTTGGCTCAACAATTTCTTCATATTTTTTAGTCAGTTTAGAATCAGTATGAGATGGTTTGCCAAGACAAATTTGCATTTTTCTTAAATCTGCAAATTTTTCTTAAAACAAAATTACAGTAACATCACTGTACTGTTTCATTCACAAAGTTGGAATAATGTTACAAGAATATCCTAATAAGTTCCTGCTTTTTTACATATTCAATTTTGTCTTAAGTCATTGTCATCAAGACTTTGGTGACCAATGCCAAAATACAGACTTAATGGATAAGACATGCCAGGTTTAACTATTTACAACTTCAATTAACATCTCCCAAGAAACACTGAACTGAAGCTGGGAAGAAAAAAATAAATGTTGATATGCTAAAATAAAAGAGAAATAATTATCATGGAGAAATAAACACAGAATACTTTTTCAGAACACTAGTGAAATTACAAAGTGGTACATACATCTATTGGGATATTCTGAGAGTTGGTTTTATCCAAGAAGTCCTTTATCCCAAGAGGTTCTAGATTTACCCAACCTCCATTGTTCACTGCATGCCCCCATTTGTTTTATCCAATTTGTTTTCCTCATTTAAAACTGAAATTTGATTCTCAGTCCGCACTGATTTCACCTTCTGAAAGATCAGATGGCATTACTCTGCCTGACTGAGCTTTCTTCTTAAAAGGAAGACTAAGTCTCAGAATTATTTTCCTGATATTGTCCTCCATTTTTTGTCATTTATACCATAACCTTAAAATAAATGTCATTTAATATTCATGAACCTTGCCACAATCACGCCACTCTTAGCTGCACTAGTAATTAAATTTGAGCTGTTCCACAAGGTTATATTTTACCTGTAAAGCAAAACATTTATAGCACCTGCAAATAGGAGTATTTCCCCAAAATGTATAATATACATCATCAAAACTCAGCGTCAGTTTTCCTTGCCTAGACTCAGAGTTTAATTTCTAAAGAGTAAGTGAGGTGAGGTATCAGAGATAGTTTTTTAAAAAGGATGAATGATATACTTCAACAATATTTTTTTTTAAATTAAGGTCCTACATGAAGTAATCTATTAAAATAATACTAGTTAAAAATGGCATCAAAAGTACATGCCGAATTGACCATATGCTTTTCTCTTCTGTTTTAATTTTTTCACATTTTCTACAGACTGAGCTATCCCGGCTCACTAATTTTTTCACATTTTCTGATCATCTAATAATGATATTCCTACTGAGTCCAAGACAGTATTTGTTTTTACAATTAATAGAAATTCATTGGTCAGTCTCCTGTACATCTTTGGTGAGTATATGATCCCACCATCAATTACATCTCTGCTCTAGACTTCTTCCTAAAATCTCCATCCTTTTCTTTTTTGACTCTTTAAAGCAATAATTCTGTAATAACCTTATTTCTTTCTTTAAGCATTTTTTCCTGAATGCTTGAAAAATTATTTTGCAATCAAAACAGATAATACTCTGGTTGAAGAACTATAAATAAGATAAAAACAAATTAACAATTAGATAATTGTTTGAGCCCTAATGAGTATTTCCTCTTAAGAAAGGAAACATGAAGTCAAAAATATGAGATTAACCTTTATATAAAGAATGGTATTCAAAATGCTATTAAGTCATTAACTTTGGTAAATAGGCATTTAACCTTTGTCAAAATGCAACAGTGTTTAACCTTTGTGTTTAAAATAGTGCTTCTATTAGGTATGCTTCAATTGCTGCAGATCAAATAGAAAACAAACTGCCTCTTGACCTCAAATCTAAACTAATCCTGATGTGACCTTTGTAGGAAGTTAAACCAAAGTTTGTTGAACTTTATTTTAAAACAGCAGTATTTTTTTTTTTTAATTTTGCAGACTTTTGCACAAAACCCACTTCCTGCTGGGTGGGGACAATTCCAAAATGCTGCAATGAAAAATTGTTGTTGTCTTAGCAGTGTTTTGGGTTTTGGTTTTTGGGTCTTTTTGTTTCGTTTTGTTTTGTTTTTGGAGTCTGGAAGCAAAGTACTTTCTCTTGAGAAAGTATGTCTTAACAGTATTTCCAGCCAAATTTTGCAAACTCAGGAGAGTCAGTAACATTTATACTTTTGCTTATGAAAAAGTACAATTCTAATGCCTTGCCATTTACTCCCTGTTAATTTACAGTCATGGAGGGGAAAAGATATAATTGGATTTACCTATTATGGGCATACCAATTGTGTGGAAAGCATAATTTCAAATCAGAAAGAGCTTTTTCCTCCAAACATTTGCATCAGTCACTCACAGTGATCCACTGATACATTTCAAGTAATTTTCATCTTTAATTAGAGCACACGGCTCTGTTTCTGTGTGTTCTACAACAGATGTGATATTTGCAAGCATCTCAAGGGAAGGTATGTTTTTTCCAAAAGATGCTTACCTGCACAATCAAAAGGTTTTTAGGAGCCTCAAAAATCTAAACTAAAAAGCACAACTTTTCTATAAATAGGCACAAGTGGAAGGTGAGTCAGGTGGGTTCCACTGTCCTTAACTGCCTCCTTTCCTCTGGTGACCAAATCTTCAAACAGACATTGGAAGCTAGAGATAAAGAGGCTTTCTGATGAAAAATTATAAGGAACAAATTATAGGAGAATACACTCACGTTTTAAAGGAAAATGGTCTCGCTTTAAGAATTTGTCTCTGTAATGTAGTCTTTGATATTGCACTGAAAGCCATTATTTTTTTTCTTACACTTACATATTTTATCAAATGTAAATGTGAAAGGTTCTCAACCCCTAAGTTTCCAGGGAGGGCAAGGAAACAAAAGCATTTGGGGTCTTTGGGATTGCAATCTGGGAGACACTGAATGGACTGAAATTGAAAGTGTGCTGTGAATTACAAGCAAAGAGTAGAGGTTTATAGAGGCAAAAACCACCAGGCTACATATCTTGTTTTAAAGGAATTAAGATGGGTGGTGACAAGTTCAACTAAGTAATTGGCTATTTAGCTAATTGATGTTATGCTATTTCTATTTTAGTTCAAAGTGAAGAGATGGGTGGCAGAAGATGGTGGAGATGCAGTTGACCAGTGGTAACTGTCAAAGGTCCAAAGTCTATGGTGTTCCAAAACTTGCAGCCAGAGATTTGCATATGTCTTGCTTCCTAATATTCTCCAGATCCTATTTTGAGTGATTCTTATAGCAATGTTTTACTTCACTTTGGAATTATCCTTCACCAAAGAGAAGTCATAGGGTAGCTCCATGAACCATGCCCCAAGCATGGGACAAGATAAAGAGTTGGAGGGACAGAGAGAGAGGGAGAGAGAGAACCCCAAGTTGGCTCCAGAATGTCAACACACAGCAGGGTGTGGGGCTTGAACTCATGAATCATGAGATCACCACCATGTGCTGAAATCAAGAGTCTGATGCATAACTGACTGAGCCACCAAGGCTCCCCTCTCACAGGTCTTAACTGTCTGCACCCTCTCTTCGACTGTTAGTTATTAAACACTAGAAGCTCAAAAAGATTGGCCTTAAGGTCTGCTTGGCTCAGGCCTGTCTCCTCTATTCCCAAGCAGTGCCTGGGAGAGGGAAGTGGCTTAAGTAAAAGTTTAAAAGAAGTAAAATTTTACTGAAGAAATAAATGAATTTAGCAATTAATGAATTACTGACTCCTAAAGTTAACTTTTGGAAATACATTTGCATTGTAATAGGCCAAGGAACCTCCAAAGACAGGATGCATTGTTAAAGAAAGTTTGAAGAATCAACCAATGTGTTTCAAGATAAATTTGGTGTCAAGAAGAGATTCAAGCAGAAAAATATGCAAGTAAGGGCGTTTCAAATGCTTGGATTTACAATAACGGAGTGGCTTACTCTGTCTTGGAGTAAATCTTACTTTGCCAAGACTCATTTCCTAAGTATAGGGAAAGGAAAAGTTTTCCTCCACCCTCTTCAGTCCCTGGCTGGGCCTGTCACCTGTGGGATAGTCTGCATTGTGTGGATGAGGTGTGGGTTCTTGGATGCCCTACGAGAAGACTTATGTGTGGATACACACTGGACTTGAGACAGCCAAAGCACAAATCAGTTTGTTACAGTGAAAGTACACTCTCAAGATAAGAGAGTGGGTAGGTTCTGAGAGATTTTTTTTTGGTGGCCTTAATGTTTCCTGCTGCTTGACTAAATTGTAGACAGGCTTCTTGCTAACTCTAGGCCCTGATCTCCTTTACCTTAACAGCTTTTACTTTAGGGAACTTATCCCTGTAAATTCTTTCTCTGACTCTTTGTGATACATGTAAATTTTTAAAAAGCTTCTGGGTTGTACCACCCAGAAATGTCTTTCTCCGGGGTCTGAAAGCCATCCCTTTAAAATGTAATTATCAAGAAAAATAGGACCCTTGATTTTCAATCTCTGTGGAAGGGTAGGAGCCTAACTTTGATGGATGTCAATTAGCACACAAACACAGATGGCCTAACAATAAATATATATGACAAAATAAAACAAAAAACATTTGCTGACTCAGCAATAACTCATCACATTGATCAACACCCCTTATAATATTCTAGTACTTCCCCGCTCACTTACCCTAGCAATTAACAAACTTCCCACTCTGTTTCAGCCAACTTCAGTTCAGACTAAATTCTGGCCTACCCCTACTATTGCAATAGCCTTGAATAAAGTCTTTTTGCCTATTTAACTATGTCTGGTATAATATTTGTTTTGATTATATATATGTAATTAAGGGATACAATTTTCACCAAGATAAATGATTTCAAATTTGAGATTGATTGATAATGAATTAGGTGAATTGTCTCAACTGCCTTTTTTATAAATTTTTTAAAAAATTTTTTGTTTAATATTTATTTATTTTTGAGAGCAGAGAGAGACAGATCATGAGCAGGGGAGGGGCAGAGAGAGAAGGACACAAAGAATAGAAAGCAGGCTCCAGGCTCTGAGCTGTAAGCACAGAACCCGACGTGGGACTTGAACCCACAAACTGTGACATCATGACCTGAGCCGAAGTCAGACATTCAACTGACTGAGCCACCCAGACGCTCCCGTCTCAACTACCTTAAATGAAGTTCATTGGTTTTAGTAAAAAAACACAAACACAAAAACAGAACAATTCTGTAGAATGGAATGTGTATCCTTTTCCCAACAGTCGAAGTTTTTGTTAACTCTTTCTCTAAGAACTGCTCCTCACCTCCAAACATGTTTGTAAATGACTTCACCGAATAAGAATCATGGTTGCCTGAACTTGAGAACACTTAACCTGAGATAGACCAAACAGATTCTTTCCTTCAAAGAATTTAAAAATCTTAGTAGAGGGGCACCTGGCTGGCATCCAACTCTTAATTTCGTCTCAGGTCATGATCTTACAGTTTGTGAGTTTGATCCCTGCATCAGGCTCCATGCTCAGTGTGGAGCCGGCTTGGGATTCTCCCCTCTGCCACTCCTATGTGTTCTCTCTCTCAAAATAAATACAATGAACTTATAAAGATCAGAGTATAATATTGATCTCTACTAAAACTATACTTTTATAGGGTACTAAAGTTTGTGAGCTATCAACTAAATGCAACATACCATGGACCAAATAGGACAAGAAGTTGAAACGAGTTGGGGGAGTTGGCACAAAAATTTTTGCTGCAGAGAACTCTTCACTGGTGGCTTCTGTCTGAGGCATATATTTTTAAGAACCCCGCTAATATCCCCTCCACCTAGAGGCGAGAGTTCGAGACCATATTAAGTTTTGGAAAGGGCTAATTTCACCACAGTTGGCTCAATCATGTTGGCCAGGTTGGATGTGAAACATCTTGGTTGGTTGTTCTACTTTCTTTATCCTCACTCGGTTACCCTGCCTTAGTTTAGGTCTAACAAGGCAAAGTCATTTATGGAAGATAAACTTTACCTCTGGAATCAGAAGTCACGCAGCAATTCAGAGAGAACTATGTGCTAAGCAAACAAGGAAAGATGTAGGGACTTCAGTTATAGGGATTCAGTGTAGCTGGAACCTTAGGCTAAGATCATCATTATGATAACACTGGACTCTAGTAAAATGGTCTCTATGATATTACAGAGAAAGTGTACTGAAGCAGAGTTTCCTCACCAGTGACTAGTGGACCAAGTCCCCAGCTCCTTGCTTCCCCCTCCTCAGGGAGAAAAGCGCTGACTCCCAAAAATAAAGCATACACCTAGTCCTCCCACTTAGATGCCAAGTAAGGAAAGATGGTACCTAGGTAAGGAGAGACGAGATGCTTTTCAAGGCAAACAGTAGCCCAGGTGAAATTAATCTCATCCAAAGATGAGTTGGTAACAGAACAAAACAAAAGAGCAAAGAAGAATGGAATATTTCCTACCTTCTGCATACAGGTAAATGAGAGAGACAGAGACACAGACACAGAGAGTGAACAATGCAAATCTAAAATGTGAACAAAAGTACATGGAGAGAAACATAATGAAATTAAAAAGAAAACTATATTTTCCATAGAAATATAGGCTTCCATTTTATGGATTTGCCATGACTTACTTACCCATTCTCCTATATACTGTGTCAATCACATTGTGCTTTTGTTTGTTTATTCTATTGTAAACATTGCTATGTTGAATTTATTTATGCATATACTTTTGCACTTTCCTGATCATTTCCTTTGGATATAGTTCTAGAAGATAAATGAGAAGATATAAGATGAGGAGATTTTGAATTACTAAATATACAGCAAATTGCCTTTCAGAAATTATTCTCCTTTGGGAGTATAGCAAAGTAGCTCTTTCAATGAGCTGTTCCAGAATTGGCTGTTTAAAAAATTATCCAATATTTATTAAGAACCAAGTGAATTTGAGACACCACACTAGGCTCTCAGTTTGAATGCAGCCACGATAATGAAAAAGGTAGGATTAGTGTGCCCTAGACCATATGGAGCCATGAGTAAACATGAGATTTATAGCATAGAAATAAAGTATTAAAGTAAAATGAATAAAGGTGTTTAGAATAAAGATAAAGAAAAAAAATGTCTCTCTATAAGTCTTTACAAAGCAATTCCAAAAGATAGCGTACACATTCTTTTCTGTGTGGGGTAACTACTAATCAACTTTCATTGCTGGTCCCCTTTAGGAGGGAATGTCATTCTCATATGGAAATTGACCCAAAGCAATCCAATCCAGGGTGAGCTAACAGGAATCTCAATGACAATTGCACTTCCCCTTGCCTGCCCAGGAGGAAAGGGCTATCATTAATTCACCAGGCAAGGATTTTCCTCTGAGGGCTGTGAAGGTCAAAGCATCATACAAGAGTGTTTCTCTTGGATCACAAAATTTCTGAATGAATTAATTCCAGCAATCTTTTTTTCAACTGTGATGAACTAGCAATAATTTATCAAATTATAAATGAATTTAGAATATGTAAAATGAAAAAATATATATAGAAAGTGTAAAAGTGAACACAATTACCTGGTATGCTCATAGCAGAACAAGTTCTCCAGAATATCTGGACGTAGGTTCTTATTTCTTAGTGTGCATTTACTACATTTATGCATCTCAGCCTTAAGGATGGGTATTATCAGGGCTACAATTAGTGAGAAACATTGGAAAAATTTTAGACTGAAATGTTCCCATTGCCTTTTTTAGGAATCTAATAGGAATTAAAACTAAACAAAAGAGACAATGAATATGCTGAAAATGGAAAAAGTGACAGACTTAGAAAGAAGTTAATATTATATATCCAGAAAGTGGGTTATAACAGAGGGGAAAATGTAATCAAGCAACTGTGTTCTCGCTTTTTTGTGTCTGTTTTATGCCTTAATTGGATATAATTAAGTTACACATATTTAAAAAGGAGTAAGCTACATATTTTAACTCACATACCTGTGAAAGCATTACTGCAGTTAAGTAAACAAATGCATCTACCACCCAGAAAAGTCCTTCTGCCCCTCCATAATCACTCCCTCTTGCCCTTTACTGTTCTCCTTTACCTACCTCAGTGCAAATACGATCTGCTTTCTAACCTTATAAATTATTCTGCATTTCCAGAAGGTTATATAAATGAAGTCCCACAGTATACTCTCTCCTTTGTGTAGCTTGTTTCACTCGTTCTAATTATTATAAGATTGTTCCATGTTGTTGAATTTATCAAAAGTTTGTTATATTTCACTGTTGAGTAGTATTTAATTATATGGACACATAATAATTTATCGTTTTAACAAGCAGTTGAAGGACATTTTAATTATTCCAGTTTGGGTTATTACATACCTACCTGCTGTAAAAAATTGTACAAGTCTTTACATGGACAGAGGCCACTATTTCTCTTTAGTAAATGATGAGTGTGGAACGGTTCATGTTTATAATACTATTTTTTAATGTTTTATTTATTTTTGCGACAGAGAAAGACAGAGCATGAGCAGGGAGGGGCAGAGAGAGAGGGAGACACAGAATTGGAAGCAGGCTCCAGGCTCTAAGCTGTCCTCGCAGAGCCCGACACAGGGCTTGAACCCATGAATGTGAGATCATGACCTGAGCCGAAGTCGGAGGCTTAACTGACTGAGCCACCCAGCCACCCCTACAATACTATTTTCCAAAAACTCTGAACTATTTCAAAAGTAGTGGTAGCATTAAACATTTGTCCTTTAATTTTAGTCATTTCTAAAAGTGCATATTCTAATCTGTGTAGTACTGTCTCATTGTTCTTTAATATGCATTCACCTAAAGAATAGTGATTTGGGGGATATTTTTCATGTAAATATTTCCCACCTGCATATCATCTTTAGTGTTATATCTATTCAAATGCTTTGTCCATTATCATGGGTTTTGTTTTTTTTTTAAGTATTATGTTTTGAAAGCTCTTCATACATTCTAAATTAATCCTTTCTGAGATATATGATCTGCATATGTTTTTTGTTTTGTTTTTGTTTTTCCTAGAGGCTGGTCTTTTCATTCTCTTAATCTGTATTTTTTCAAAATAAATCATTAAAAAAAATTTTTAAATTCCATCTTACCAGTTTTCTCTTTTAATCAATGTGTTTTTGGTGTTTTTACCAAAAGATTCTTTGCCTGACCCAACTTCACAAATTATTTTCTACTATGTTTTCTTATTGCTGTTTAAAGTTTTAAGGTTTATATTTATGTCTGTGATCCATTGGGGGCTAATATTTGGATATAATTCAAAGTCTAAATCAAAGTTTGTGTTCTGATTTTTTTGTTCTATTTTGGTTTTGCATATGGATTTCCAACAGTTCTAGCACCATTTGTTTAAAAGACTATCCTTTCTCCATCAAATTGCCTTTGGCCTCTTTTGAAAATCAATTGTCTATACATATGTGAATCTATTTTGGAACTATATTATACTCCATGTCTCTGTTTATGTATCCCAATGCTATACTGTAATACTCAATGAAGATGGACTAATTCTTGAATTCAGGTAGTATAAGAACTTCAAATTTATCTTTAAAAAATGGCTACTTTAGGGGCACCTGGGTGGCTCAGTCAGTTAAGCCTCCAACTTCAGCTCAGGTCAGATCTCATGTTCATGGGTTCAAGCCCCACATCAGGCTCTGTGCTGACAGCTCAGAGCCTGGCGCCTGCTTCCGGTTCTGCGTCTCCTTCTCTCTCTGCCCCTCCCCTTCTCATGCTCTGCCTGTCTCTGTATCAAAAATAAATAAAACATTAAATTTTTTTAAAATAAATAAGAAATTAAAAATTGCTACTTTAGATTATTTATCTGTTCATATAAATTTTAGAATCAGCTGTCCATTTCTACAATATTGTTCAATGCTAACAAAGTAATTGGGGTTTTTTTTTTTAATTTATTTTTGATACAGAGAGAGACAGAGCATGAGAGAGGGAGGGGCAGAGAGAGAAGGAGACACAGAACCAGAAGCAGGCTCCAGGCTCCGAGCTAGCTGTCAGCACAGAGCCTGATGCGGGGCTCAAACCCACGAACGTGAGATCTGACCTGAGCCGAAGCCAGAGGCTCAACCGACTGAGCCACTCAGGCGCCCCAAAAGTAATTGGGTTTTAAGCCATGAAAAGTAATGAAGGAAATTTAAATGTATATTAATGAGTTAAAGAAACCAATCTTAAGAGGCTGCAAATTGTAGATTCTCAACTGTATGACATCCTGGAAAAAGCGAAGAGATGGTAACATGATTAGTGGTAGGCAGGGGCTATGTTAGAAGGAGGGATAAATAGGCAGATCCCAGAAAAATTTCAAAGGAGTGAATCTATTCTTTATGATGTTATAATGGTGGGTACATGTCTTTATAAATTTGTCTCAACTCATAGACTATACAATACCAAAAATGAACCCTCATGTAGTTATGGATTGGGGTGATGATGTGCCAATGAAACTTTATCAATTGTAATAAATGCACAACTTTGGTGGTGTATGTTGATAATGGATAAAGCTCACAATATGTGTTCACCACATTTAATTTTTACAGACTTCTCATGAAGTGAGTGCAATTACCAGCATGTTTCCGGTATATTGTGCCCACTTGATAATTATACATTAGTTGAATCAGAAGTATAACCCCACAAGTGTGTGTGTGTGTGTGTGTGTGTGTGTGCGTGTGCATGTGTGGGTGTGTCTTTGTATATCTCCAACTTCTGTATTTTGTTTAGAAAATGGATAGATAATTGACATTTTCATGCAGGCCCATGCAGCTTGTATTTAATGTATAATTGTTCTAGAAAGTGAGCTCCTTTATAAAAAAAAATGAGGAATTTCTTAATTAAGAGGTCTGGGAATAGTAAGAACAGAGGAAAGAAAACAGAAAAGCAAGCAAAATTGAGATTGAACCTGGAGATCAGATTCAAAGCTGCCACAATGTATATCAAATTATTACACCACATACTTTAAATAGATACAATTATGTGTGTCAATCATTCCTCAGTAAATCTGGAAAAAATAATTTTTGGTCTTAGAAAATATAATTAACCTTCCAAAAAATACTGGTAGTTATGTTCATATATAATCAGTTTATAATAGTCATTTTTCAAAGAAATGATACTTATTTTAAATTGGAAAACAAACCCCCCATACTCTCAAAAAGCCACTTGGTTTAGAGAAGAACTAGGCATGGAATTAAGATTCATTGAAATGAGAAAAGAATAGGGGCTCCTAGCTGGCTCAGTTGGTTGAGCATCAGTCGGACTGTAGCTCAGGTCATGATCTCAGGTCAGGGTTCCTGAGTTCGAGCCCCGTATCAGGCTGTGCTTATAGCTTGGAGCCTGGAACCCGCTTCAGATTCTGTGTCTCCCTCTTTCTCTGCCTCTTCCTTACTCATGCCCTTTCTCTCTCAAAAATTAATGAACATTTAAAAATTTTTTAAAAAATGGAAGAGGATAGCAAAGCAATATGATCCAGAGTGACCAGGGTGTTATGCCCAGGACTCTAACGAAAATGCTAGTAGTACCAGCAAACACTCAGGCATTTGTTTAAAGCTCATTTAATTCTCTCAACAATTTTGTGTAGCAAGTACTACGATTATCTCCATGAAAGGGAATAAGACAACAAACACAGAGGAAGCATAGATAACTGATGATGAATAATTATATTAGAATCTGCCGCAGAGTGAAATATAGTCAATAAACAAAGAAAGATATTTGAGTTACTGATATAATTCAATAACTCCTGGGTTGTGCAGTATCTTTAAGAAGGAAAATAGTTAATTCTATAATTAAATAAGATCAATTTTAGTGCTTTATAGCTAGAAATTCCATTCAAAAATTAATCCAACACTCTAATGGACAAATATAACTCACATTGCAAAATAGCAAGAATCAATAGATGTAGAAAAATTATACTCTTACCCATATACACTGGTTTCCTTCTTTCCAGAAAATTTATCTTTGTATATACATTTTACCACTTGACACATATCAATTTAAAAAAAAAATTAAACGTTTATTTTTGAAAGAGAGAGACAGAGGTTCGTGAGTGGTTCAGTCAGCTAAGCGTCTGGCTTTGGCTCAGGTCATGATCTCATGGTTTGTGGATTCAACCCCGCATCTGGCTCTGTGCTGACAGCTAGCTCCGAGCCTGAAGCCTGTTCAGATTCTGTATCTCCCTCTCTCTCTGACCCTCCCCTGCTCACACTGTCTCTCTCTGTGTCTCAAAAAGAAATAAAAAACATTAAAAATAATTTGAAAGAGAGAGACAGAGTACTAGTGGGGGAAGGGCTGAGGGAGTGGGAGACACAGAATCTAAAGCAGGCTCCAGGCTCTGAGCTGTCAACACAGAGCCTGATGTGGGGCTAGAACTCACAAACCATGAGATCATGACCTAAGCTGAAGTTGGACACTTAACTGACTGAGACACCCAAGCGACCTGACAAATATCTATTTTTAATTAAATATTTGAGAAAATAATAGTTTCTTTATTTTCTGCTTTGCAGGGAAATGTGTCACTAACTGGCATAGAAAAAGAACAAAAAATTATATTTTAAAGCTAACATTTATGTCTGTCTCTTCAGAAAACTTTTACCAATACATTGAGTCAGTTTAATTGTTTTAATTGGAAACTGGGGTTTGGGAGGAGAATCATAAAAATTGTCAAAGCAAACTATTATATATTGATTTTTTTTCTGGACCCATATATATTCTATTAGAAATAAAGTTCAAGAAAGCTTTTTGAAGGGTGCCTGGTGGCTCAATCCGTTAAGCATCAGACTCATGTTCTAAGATCAGGTCTTGATCTCAGGGTCATGATTTCAAGCACCATGTTGGTCTCTCTCCTGGGCATAGAGCAGAGTTAAAAAATAAACAGTAAAGGAAAATATTTGAAGTTTAAATTTTCCGTGATAATTGTAAACTTTTCACATAGCCCTATAAACATTTCTTCCTAAGTCTAATGGATCTTTATCAGACATAGAAACAATATAGTATCTCCTCCTATGAGGAAGAATAAAACAGTCCAAGAGCTTAGAGGGTTTTTCTCAAGAGTCTGTTGAGAGCCAGACCTCTCTTTGGAACCTGCAGGGTGTGGACAACCCAGGCCTGTTGACACAGTCCTTGATGGCACCACAGAAGTCACAGAGAACTGGAGTCTCCTCTGCCGGTAAGACTGTGGGAAGAGGAAGCAGGAGAGAAGGTGGCGTGGCTGGCATGATGCCCTCAGAGTCACAGGTGGCAGGAGACAGTTGTTACATCACACCGAGGGAAGATGGCAAGCAGACAAACAGCTGAGACAGTCACAGCATCCATGCAAGGAGGGAAATCCCACTGGATCTAATCTTGTGATAAAGAGTTTGTGTAGGGGGCACCCTGCATGGCTCAGTCAATTCAGCAGCTCAGGGCATGTCATGATATCACCATGTGTGAGTTTGAGCCCCGTGTCGGGCTCTGTGGGGACAGCTCAGGGTTTGGAGCCTGCTTTGGATTCTTGTCTCCCTTGCTCTCTGCCCCTCCCCAGCCCATGCTCTGTCTCTCTCAAAAAAAAAAAAAAAAAAAAAAACTAACTAAAAAAAATTAATTAATTAAAAAGAAAGAAACAGCACAGTGTCTTTCACATTTTTCTGTAGTAAGAATTTAGGCTAGAGGCACCTGGGTGGCTCATTGGTTATGTGTCCGACTTGGAGGTTGGTTATGATCTCACCGTTTGTGGGTTCAAGCCCTGCATTGGGCTTTTAGCTGTCAGCACAGAGCCTGCTTTGGATTCTCTGCCCACCTCTCTCTCTCTGTGTGCCAGCCTGCTCAATTTCTTTCTCTCTCTCTCTCTCAAAAATAAATAAACATTAAAAAAGATAAAGAATTTAGGGCACAGGGTCCATTTAAAGGCTAAATCCTTACATGAATTTAGTTATTCTAAATAATTATTAGACCCCATTTTTCGATGGTTATTAATTATTTAATAAAACCAGTTGGGGATACAGTAATTCTCCATGTCTCCTTAGTTTTCTGTGCCCTTTTAGTCTACTTGCAATAGAAAGAAAAATATATAAATAATATTTACTTATTACATACTTCATGAGATCTAACATATGCTAGCAGAAAATTTTGTACATATGTATATGTAAAACTGATGTTTCTTCGTCACTAAAAAAAAATCGAGTGAATTGAATTATAGTCCAGGAGCAGACTTGTTTTATTTAGCTCTCATTGAAGAAAACAAAGCTACAGATTTGCAATTCACAGTTGTCTTTTGGCTATGAAGTCCAGACATCACAACCAATGAATTGTTTTGGTTTATGTTGCTCTTTCTTCAGTTATTGAAGGTTTAATCACCATGGTACTTAAAAGATATATCATGTTAATTTAAAGCTAAGCAACTGATGTACTAACTTAACACTTTATAAGGAAAAACACTACATATTAGGCTGTGGAAAGCCGTGGCCATCTGGAGTATCAGCATGAAATTTGGTCACCTTTGCATCAGAGTAAAGGTCAGACATATTGTCTGTTTCTAAACATCCTCTCACAGGGAATTAGACATCCACATTTTCTGTACTTTTTTCACCTTTTGTGGTATGCATACAATGGAATGACATATGGAGGAAAACATGATAGTCAAAGCAATTATTTATGGTTTCTGTCTTCATGCACAATTCAAGAGGAATGAAAGACATTTAAAATGAAGCCATAGGGGCGCCTGGGTGGCTCAGTCGGTTAAGCCTCCGACTTTGGCTCAGGTCAGATCTCACGTTTGTGGGTTCAAGCCCCACATCAGGCTCTGTGCTGACAGCTAGCTCAGAGCCTGGAGCCTGCTTCCATTTCTGTGCTTCCTTCTCTCTCTCTGCCCCTCCCCCTCTCATGCTCTGTCTCTCTTTGTATCAAAATAAATAAAACATTTTTTAAAAAGTTAAAAAAAAATAAAATAAAATGAAGCCGTATGCACAAAACACATTTCTTTAGCCCCCTGATTTTCTGGGAGGTTATCCTGCTGATACTGGTATGGACCAGACACTATGATTTTCAATTGCTTAGAGCAATGTTTTTGAAAATATTTTTGGTAGGGGTGCCTGAGTGGCTCAGTTGATTAAACATCTGATTCTTGATTTCAGCTCAGGTCATGATCTCATGGTATTTTGGTTCAAGCCCCACATTGAGCTCTGTGCTGGCAGTGTGGAACCTGAGTGGGATTCTCTGTCTCTCCTCTCGCTGCCCCTGCCTCTCTCGCTCTCTCAGAAATAAACAAATAAGTAGTAAAAATATTTGTAGTAAAGGATAATTAAAACAATCGGGGCCACTTGGGTGGCTCAGTCAATTAAGTTGCCAATTCTTGGTAGAGGATGAGGTCATGATCTCTCAGTTCATGAGATCAAGCCCTGCATTGGACTCTGTGCTGACAGCATGGAGCCTGCTTGAGATTCTCTGTCTCTGTCTCTCTCTGCTCCTCTCTTGCTCTTGTGTCAGCACATGCATGCACCCTCTCTCTCTCTCTCTCTCAAAAAATAAATAAAATAAACCTAAAATAAAATCAAATGTCTCAGAAATGATACATTTATGAATTATAATAAACTATCATATCTAAGTGGAAAAATAACAAAGACATATGAAATGCAAACTCTATTTTATGAGCATTAGGTTTTTGGGTTTTTTTGTTTTTGTTTTTGTTTTTGTTTTTTGAGAGAGAAAGAAAGAGAGAGAGAGAGAGAGAGAGAGACCAAGAGTGACCTGGGGTGTTGCAGAGAGAGAGGAGAGAAAGAATCTCACACAGCCTCCATACACAGCACAAAACTGGGTCCCACAACCATGAGATCATGACCTGAGCCAAAATCAAGTGTCAGATGCTCAACTGACTCAGCCACCCAGGCTTCCAAGTTCTAGTAATTTTTAAAAATAAATTCTTTTGGATGCTTTATACACTCAAATTTCTGTGGATACTGTGTATTTCTGCCATATCATGCTTCAGTGAAAGACTTCTTACCTAGATGTTGAGAGAGTCGGTGTACACTTGTGAGGTCATTCCAGAGATTGTTTCGGGTGAAGGCAGTCAATTTTCCCAAAGGTAAACAAACGTCATGGGTCAGCAGAAAATTTTGGCCACCTTGTCCCAGTTCTAACATGGCTTCTAACTGCAGCGACCTCATAGGGTTAACTGAGGATTTGTGAATTCCGTATCTCAGCATGGCTTGGCCTTCTACCAAGTAATGTTCTTTACCCTCCTCTCCACAGATACTGATCCGGAGGTGTTTCTACATGAAATCCCTACATGTAAACCTTCGTCTCAGAATCTGCTTCTTAAGAAACCCAACCTATAACAATGACTTTCCTTTCTAAGCTGTGTGAACTACATTTCTTGTCTTATTGCACATGCCAAGGTATCTAATGTTCACTTCAACATTATACATGAATGTTATAGGAGGGAATATACTTAGTTTGTTCTGAATCTTAGAGGGGGCAAGAGCTAAGTCATTATGTCTGATGATAGCTATAGGTTTTTACTAGACTTCCTTTATCAAGTTAGTCAAGCTCCCTTATTTATTTATTATTTATTTATTTATTTATTTATTTATTTATTTTTATTGATTTTTGAGAGACAGAGAGAGGCAGCACGAGCAGGGGAGAGTCAGAGAGAGAGAGGAATACACTGCTTCTAGGCTCTGAGCTGTCAGTACAGAGCCTGACGCAGAGTTCAAACTTACAAGCCTATGAGATCATAAGCTGAGCTGAAGCCGGACGCTTAAGAGACTGAGCCACCCAGGCGTCCCATTAAAGCTCCCTTATTTATTTGTCCATTTGATGATAAATGAATTATTCCAAATATGTTTTTTATTTCTTTTTTAAAGTTATTATTTGAATAATATTGTTATTTAACATCCAGTGCAATATTAGTTTCAGGTGTAGAATATAGTAATTTATCGCTTACATGAAACACCCAGTGCTCATCCCAAAACAAGTGCCCACCTTAACACTCTTCATCCATTTAATTCATCTCCCTGCCCATCTCTCTTCCAGTAACCATTAGTTTGTTCTCTGTAGTTAAGAGGATGTTTTCTGGTTTTCCTCTCCCTCTTTATTCCCCTATGTTCATTGATTTGTTTCTTAAATTCCACATATGAGTGATATCATATGGTATTTGTCTTTCTCTAACTGATTTATTTTGCTTAGCATAATACTCTCTAATCTAGTTTCTTCCACAACCTTGCAAATGGCAAGATTTCATTTTTTATGGTTGAGTAATGTTTCATTGTGTGTGTATGCATGTATACTATGTCTCCTTTATCTATTCATCAGTCAATGCACATTTGGGCTCTTTCCACAGTTTGGCTGTTGTTGACAATGCTGCTACAAACATGGGGGTATATATAACCCTTTGAATCGGTATTTTTGTATTCTTTGGGTAAATACCTAGCAGTTCAATTTTTGGATCATAAGGTAGTTCTATTTTTAGCTTTTTGAAGAACCTCCATACTGCTTTCCAGAGTGACTGCACCATATTGTATTCCTACCAACATTGGAAGAGGTTTCATCTTTCTCTGAATCTTCACCAACATCTGTTGTTTCCTGTATTGTTAATTTTAGCCATTTTGGCAAGAGTAAGGTAATATCTCATTGTAGTTTTGATTTGCATTCCCCAGATGATAAGTGATGTTGAGCATTTTTCACATGTCTGTTCGCCATCTGTATGTCTTCTTTGGAAAAATGTCTATGTCTTCTGCCCATTTTTTAACTGGATTATTTGGTTTTTTAAGTGTTGCATTTTATAAGTTCTATATATATTTTGGATACTAAATCTTTATCAGATATGTCATTTGCAAATATCTTTTTCCATTCTGCAGGTTGCCTTTTAGTTTTGTAATTCCTTCCTTTACTGTGCAGAAGCTTTTTCTTGATGAAATCCTTATAGTTCATTTTTGTTTTTGTTCCCCTTGTCTTAGGAGACATATCTAGTCAGAAATTGCCATGGCCAATGTCAAAGAGGTTACCGTCTGTGTCCTTCTCCAGGATTTTGAAGGCTTCTCAGGGCACGTTTCATCCATTTTGAATTTATTTGTGTGTCAGGTGTAAGAAAGTTCTCCAGTTCTTTTAAAACTATGTTTTTTTTTAAATTTCTAAACATCTGTAATGTTCTAGATATCTTCTTATAATTGAGTACTAGAGTTTGTACATGTTATACTTTTGAATCTGGCATGTATTTTCTTCTTTTAAAGTGTGTTGACTTGGGAGTGCCTGGGTGGGTCAGTCGGTCAAGCGTCCATCTTTGAGTCAGGTCATGATATCATGGTTTGTGAGTTTGAGCCCCATTTTGGGCTCACTGCTCTCAGTGTAAAGCCTGCTTCCAATCCTCTGTCCCCTTCTCTTTCTGTTCCTCCCCAGCTCTCACTCTCTTTCTCTCAAAAATAAATAAAATATTTAAAAAACGTGTCGACTTTTGTTCTGACAGTTAAATTACTTGTAGATTAGCTTCAGCCTTGTAACACTTTGGTGGAGCCGTTGCTTTTCCCGTTCAAGTAGTGTAACCTACTTTAAGATGACAACTCCTCTACAGATTCAGCTGAGTTTTATAGGTATTCAACATGCTTTCCACAGTCTGCTTATTTGTAGTTTTAGTGCCTGCACCATTTTGTGTAAGATTTGGGCATTACTCAGCTTCTAACTACTTTGATTGGCCTCGTGGAGATTCTCCTTCTTGATTCACAGCCTAATGTTAACAAAAAAGTCAAGAGTTTTTTGTGTTGATTTCTGGACATCACTACCTGCCTTCATTTTCTTGGTGCTGTGATTTGCAAAATCAAGCCCCCTCACCTTCCTCAAGTTTAATTTCTATATCCCCAACTCAGTGAGATCACAGTGTTATTCACTCCCCTTCTCTCTAGTACCACAAGCTAGATATTCTTAATGTAGAAAGCAAGTGGTATTGTAAAACTGTTTTCTCCTCTCAAGAATCACAGTTGTGTTAGCCTATCATTTACTAAATACTTATTTAGACATGCTGTTTAGTTTCTTAGTTGCTAAAGGGAGTATAAGTCTGGTGCCAATTATTCTAACATGGCAAGAAGAAAGTCTCTTTAAGAATATATATTTATGTTTAAAAATATATTTTTATTGGAGCTAAACACAGATACACATAGACACATGTATTCACACACACATACACACACACACACACGCACAATGCTTGAAAACGTTTTAGTATTCTAAAAGGAAACTAAACATATGACATTGCTATAAAATTCTTATTGAGAAGAGAGTCTGGAGAAACTCAGACTTAAAAAATAAATCATGAATTGAGGTTTGGGAAAAATACCAGGGTTTGTATCAGAGAATAAGGAAACAATTTAACTTTGGGGAAGATAGATATTACTGCTGGATAGATAGATATTACTGCTAGTGTGTGATGAAGTTTATGTATGTTTCTAACAACATGAGGAAAGCTCACATATATTTGGTCCTATATTTGATAGACATTTTTAAAATGGAAAGATTGTTGAGATTTTGGAAGATATTCAAAATCAACCATTTATTTATTTAATTATTTAGTCAGTTAGTTGTTTCTGAAAGCGGGAGAGGGAGAGGACAGCTGGTGAGGGGCAGAGAAAGAGGGGGAGAGAGAGAATCCCAAGTAGGCTCCATGTTGTCAGTGCAGAGTGAGACTCGATCTCACAAACTGTGAGATCATGACCTGAACCAAAATCAAAAGTCGGACACTCAATCAACTGAGCCACCCAACTTAAAGTTTTAAGTCAATTCTCAATTCCATCAGTTCTTTACTCAAAATCTAAGCACTGCTTTTTAGTACAGTTTTCCGAAATGAAATGACAGTTATCAGATTAATTCTCAAGAGGAAAAGTGGGAAGCGAAGAATACAGAAAAGAAAGCTTTCACATTTAATGTTGTTGTTGTCATTATTACTTGTATCTAAAAGTCTTACTTTAGTCCTTCTTCACCTTTTTCTCACCCTTCTCATAGCTCTCATAGGGACTTCACCCTCATTTTATTTTTAACACCTTTGACAAACTCTAATTCTATGAAGAGAGAGAGATACAAGAGTTATGACCCTTGGTTCTGGAGTCTAAAATATAGTCTACTTGAAAGAATACATAAAATAGCTCAAACGTTAGATTTTTTTTCAAGCTGGCTTTGTTTGGTTTCCAGCTGAGTTCTTCAAGCGGATCAGAGAGCAGACAAATTAATTGGTGCTCCTCTGAAGCTGATAGCAGTGCCTATGGTTAGTTGCCCTTCCCAGATCATTGTGGCATTGAGTCTTCTGATGCTATTATGTGAGTGTTCTCTGGTGGTGGCTTTCCTGGGTCATAACCTGATTTTGATAACAACAATCACTGATTCTTCAAAAGTCAAGTTTCAGACCTCATGGATTTTCTGACATTGATGTACTACTGAAGAAGCTTCAGAGATCAGTGATGAGTGGATTTTCATGTTTAATAGTATATGTAGAAGTTTGATACTTAGCAATTGAATTAAGATAATAATTGCCAAACTGAGCAGGTGGCTGTCAGAGCAAATTTTGTGCACTTTACATTAAAATAAAGAGCAAAACCACCCCGCAAATTGTATTTAATGGCTACGCAAGATTGAATGTAAAACTATGGGACTGTGAACCTCCATCCACATAATAGTATTTTTCTAGCTCTTCTATAACCAACCCTTCTAAAAGCCTAGCCATCTCTCAGAAATCTGCTGAAAAAGCAATGAAAGGCTTTGAGATTTCTTGAGAAGGGGGTGGCAGGATGAAGGAACACCTGTGTCACATATGCTCTGGATACTGCTCTTCAGAAACTTACTCCATTTCCCATGAGGACTGGCCTTTGACACAAATCCCAATTTTCCATAGATTAAAAATACCAAAGACTTACAAAACATATAAAAATTAAAACTGGATGATTTTGGAGTTTGAATGGAATTACGGCATTAAAAATATGTGATACCACTTTTTATCTTTGTATTTAACCAGTGGTGAGCTCTCAATAAAACACATTGAACAATAGCACACTCCATTAACTTTCTAAAATTGTCTGACAATCACTACTTTCTGAGGCTTCCTGAGAGTTTTATCTTCACTCACTTTTCAACTCCTCTAACTCTGAATTTGTCCTCTTTCATTTCCTTCTTCAGTGTTTCCCTTCTCCAGTTAGCTGCTACTTTCTACAGTGTTAGATTTGTTGCAATGAAAATGTTCTGTTCAGTCTTCCCCTTGCTCACTTCAGTTTTGGTCCTAGTATGTTATAAATTGGAAATACTCACTTTATTTAATTTCTGCTCTGTGTCCTAAACCAAAATAAGTCCAATATTTTACTTATGCCATCCACCACAGTTTACATGAATTGGCTAACTTCTGATCACCTCTAGTATTTCCAAATAGAAAACTGAAGAAAGAATATTTACCAACTGTTGCCTCAAATCTTATAGATAAACCATTATACACTTAAATGTTTCATTGTCCTGTCTCCACAATTCTATTGGGTTCTTCAGAGAATGAAAAACAAAACAAAACAAAAAATACCACCTTAACTCTTTCTTTCAACTACATTGCATATTTTGAAAGCAATCATTTTTTTGACCTCTGAAATATCTTTTGCATTCTCACTTTACTGCCATAACCCTAAGTCAGACTTCATTACTTACTGATGGTTAAAAAAAATTGAGGATTATTATAAAGTTGACTTTGGAACAGCATGTATTTGAACTGCATGGGTTCACTTATCTGTATTTTTTTTCAGTAAACGCAGTACGATTATGTAAATGGATTTTCTTCTCCTTATTATTTTCTTAATAACAGCTTCTTTTCTGTAACTTACTTTATTATAAGATACAGTATATAATAATACATATAATATACAAAATATGTGTGTTAATTGGCTATTTATGCTATCAGTAAGGTCAACAGGAGGCTATTAAGTGTTGGGAGAGTCAAAAGTCACATGTGTATTTTTGACTGTGTCAAGGAGCAGTGCCCCTAACCTCTTTTCAAGGGTCAACTGTAGTTGTGTAGTATCTAGTGATATGTAAGAGCCAAGGATTAAGAATACCTAATTTCTGCTTTCTAACATCTAACTTTGTTTCATAAGCTATTTGGAAAAAATTCTATTGAGCAGCATGGAAAAAGAGTACAAAGAAATACTTTATTACTCTTAAGGCCTTGGGTCCAAATATATGTAGAGATTTGGTAAGGCTGGTTGGTCTACATGAATGGGGTAATTATCATCTTATGGGTAATTTTATGATATAACACATACTGCTAAAATAATTATTTAATTTATCTTTACTTTTGGAGAAGGGCAGATCAGAGAAGACACTCCACAGGGCATAACATCTGAAACACACTTTTCATGCTATCATACTTCATGCAAGACTCCGTTGAAGCTCATACTCTAAAATACCCAAGTTCCTTAACATTTCA
Source organism: Suricata suricatta (assembly GCF_006229205.1). Lineage (NCBI taxonomy): Eukaryota > Metazoa > Chordata > Mammalia > Carnivora > Herpestidae > Suricata > Suricata suricatta. Next base: position 167,527,531 of record NC_043700.1, read on the forward strand.
GGCACTCTGACATCAACTTACCTTCTCACAGTCTGGTCCTCCAGCATAACTGAATTGCATAAAACCAAATCCATGAGCCTATCAATTTCCCATGACTCTCACTTTGTTTATAACACTTTCTGCAACTCGGATATTCTTTCTCCATCTCTATATTCAAAGTTTATCTCTCCTTCACAGTCCAAGTTCACAGCATGCAGGAAATGGGCTCAAAAGTAATTTTCAAGTTTGACTCTAAGGCAGTCATTCTCTACTTGTGCTTTCCTCTGGCCTTTGTACTGTGGTTACATTTTGTTGAAAATTCCCTGTAACATATTCCTTGACCTAACTAGCCTCCTTCCCGGTGACTTAAGGGAAAATTAAACCTCTTTTTTATTAAATTATGCATTAAATTTAATAGTGCATCTTAATTTTATTAATCCTAGTGTTATTAATAGTGTTGGTTTTCTCTGGTATAAAATACGAATACATAAACAAATGGATATAAATTGCAGCCTACTAGAAATTTATTGTTTCATTCATTTTTGTAACATCAAAATTCTTTCAAAGTGGCTTCTGTAGTGTATTTTCTTTTTAAGTATGTGTTAATGATTCCTCTCTTTGTGTCCTTAAGTCCCACAGATTTTTATAAAAGTGTTATATATATCACTAAGTTAAATAATTTATTCTTGAACACTTTAATCCATTCAATGTAGCTCTAAATTCCTTAAGGGTTATTTTGAGGATGGATCTTTATTTCCCTCACTTTTTCAATACCCTGCTCAGTTCTGTCCCTCTATTGTTTTCTAATTTTTATATTTAAATGATATTCTAATTCATATTGTGTTATAAATGTATCTTCAAGTATTTTGTTTCCTAACATCATCTCTAATAACAAGTGTGGAACATTTAAATACATGTGATCTGGAAGAAAAAGCCTGAGGAACGTGTTTTTTTCTGCTCCTGCACTAGACAATGAGATGCACAAATTGGAAATGCTTTCCAACCTCATCCGAAGTCCCCTCAGCAGCTGACATCGCTACTCCCCTGAGGAAACAGAAGCATTTGGGTGTGAATTTCCCTCCTAATCTGCTTTATGCTCCCCTAGACCCTTTTCTTTTTATCTCCTTTTTTGCTGACTCTGAGAAAGAACTGTTTGATCATTTTTCCCTCCAAAGACTCTTTCTTTGTACTTCCCCAAAGATCCCTATCTTAAAATTACCTTCCCTGTTACTTACATTTTTTTAGACTACCTCCATCTTAAGAAGAAAAAAGAAACCAAATGCTTTACAGTTAGTCCTGATCTACTATGTCACTTCTCTCCTTCCCTTTTCTGTATAAATATCTTAAATAAAGATGGGATTTTTCCCTTGTGCTCTCCTCCCTAACTAAATTTAATCTCCTTTTTGCCACTATCAGGTGCACTAGTGAACCATTAGCTACTTCCTTACACTATCAGGTATACCAGGGAACACTTGTTCAACAGAGTTACCAATGATTTCTAATTACCTGACCTCTGGAATATTGTGTTCTTTTCCAATATGACATCATTTGACATCATTGTTCACAACCTATAGGAATTTTTTTTAAAGGTTTTATGTATGACAAAATATTGTGTATTTCTATTTTCCTCTTACCCTTCCATCCTAATGTTTTACCTTGTTGCTTACTTTTATCTTTTATGGACAGAATCTCTAAAAGAAGGGACTTTGATAATGGCAATGAGTATGCACAACAGCTTGGTGCTTTCATGTGTTTAGTCAACCTTGACAGTGATATAGTCTGGCTAAGGGAGACACAGAATCTGGAGCAGACTCTAGGCTCTGAGCTGTCAGCACAGAGCCCGAGACAGGACTCAAACTCATGAACAGTAAGATCATGACCTGAGCCAAAGTCAGATGCTTAACGTCATGACTGAGCTACGCAGGTGCCCTGGGGTCTGGGGTTTTTAACTGAGACTTGTAGTCTGGTGTCCTCAGGCATCCAGAAACTGGAATCGTGCTCAGGTGTTCTCTGTAAGTCACTTATGCCCTGAAGCCAAGGTGTCTAGGGCCAGTAGTCTGAAAAACTGTACATGACAACCTTGCTTGGTCATGCCCTAAATGTTATCTGTTGCAGTGGAAGACTCCAAAGAAATCATTAACTCCTCAACCTTTGCAAGAAGGACATATATTATTCGTACTATAAGGTATGTGTAATGTAAGGACACAGATTCTAGCAAAAATAGAAGTTAGAAAAGGAGCCAAAAAGGCAGTTCTTTATGGAGTTCTTTCAGCTTTCCTGTCTCAAAGGAGGTAGAATTATGAGTGCTAATGATATGCTATTACAGAGTCAGCTTATTACCCATCTTGTTACCATTTACCAGCTGTGTGACCTTGAATCAATTGAACTTTCTCTTCTTCATCTGTAAAATGACCATAATAATAATCACATCTGCCTCATAGAGCTGTTGCAAGAATTACAAAATAAACCATGTAATGTATGCAGAACGACGACTGCAACATAGTAAGCACTCAATACATTCTGGCTATTATTACCACTAATATGATGTGAAAAGTGGAATGGAAGGTGAGCGTGTGCATAAGACAAGACAATAAGTTCAAATATTTAGAGCAGATTATTATTTCTGTTCTCTATATATTGGAAAATTTGCTCAAATTATTTTATAGCTTAAATTAAGCTGGTGCTTTAGCAAATCATTTATTTGAAGCCTCCCATTTTAAGAAAGATAAAACAGATAAAAATTGTAAAATATCATGTTTTGATCCCATAAGTTTTTCTGAGATTTCTCTATGTGTAATATTCCATCAGATGGAAAATGTATTTCCACCTGCCTATTTTCAATAATATTTTAAAAGTAAATAAATAAATATTATTATTTTAGGTCAATGTAAACTTCCATGCTTAGACTTTAAAGAACTCACTCTCTTGCATTTAAATTCTCCCACTTTAGAGATTGGTGGAGAGAAATTGAAGAAGCAATAAGTGACCAAAACTTATCAGAAAAAACCAAAAAGTACAAAAAAAAAAAAACCCTTAAGCTAAAGTCTATATTTCTAGTATTCATTCGTTTACTTTCATTAAACATCCATGGAAGTTAGGGACATTCAGAAAAAATCAAATGACTCACCTAAGGGCAACCTTGGAAGTGGCCCTTATTTCTAGAAATGTTTGAAGATCTATGATTCTGCATATGCTTGGAAAGAGCAAGACCAAGGCTAGGGGCACTTCCTGTTGTGACTTTGCAGATGCCATTGCCAGCCTAGGTACTGTCTGCTCATCGTGATAAAAACCTTGGAAAGATGAATCATAGGACTCAAGAAAAGAAAATGAGCTTTACACTGTTCTATTTTTGTTTGTTCTTTCTAATGACAAGTTTTCCTTAGACTTTTTTGTGAGAGGGCAGTATTTGTAGGGCAAAGACTATCTGCTTACTTTACCACAGCTGACAATTATCATTTTCTCTGTTGGGGTGAGATATCATTGAACCTACTAGCACCTCATTTTCCTTCTATCTCCCATTTATAAACCCTAAGGATAGTGCAGCACC
>NC_043700.1:167531156-167548095 GCF_006229205.1 Suricata suricatta
AGACCTTGGCGTGGGACTTGAACTCATAAACTGCAAGATCATGACCTGAGCCAAAGTCAGACACTTCAGTTAAGCCACCCAGGTGCCCCTGTTTCTATGAGTTCTAAAAGATGACAAAAGCAACTGCCTGAAACCACATATTCAGTAGTAATATTCAAGTAGAAAGATGAAAACACCTTGTAATTCATTTGAATGAAGCAAATAAGGTGAAATTCATATAGATCTTTGCACAGAAATCAGATGTGAGAGCTATTTGGAAGCGTCACTATTTTCAAAAACAAATAGCTGTCTTACCACAAGAGAAGTTCCCTGGTGTTAGGAGCCATGCGGACCATGAGGAGAGGTGTGGAGACAGCGAGGTAGGGTAACAACAACCCTCTAGCTGAGACCAGGGCGCGCCTCCAGCACAGTCACAGAATCACATCCCAAGGAATCGGAAGCTGAGGCACAGTTAGTTGCATGTAAACTTTACAACCCTGTCAGGTAGTAGCAATAAGCTCAGTTGCCATGAGGTGAATGTACTCTTCTTGAAACACTCTAGTTACTTAAATTACAATAAAACAACTAAATCTTAGTTGTTGGCCGAGTGCTCATGAAACTAACCAACTATTCTTCTGCAGGTTTTTCATCACTAGGAGACTGAACCAAATGTAATCTCTCGGCAGTGAAACATATAAGCTTGATTAGGATTAATCCCTTCCAAAATGTTGGGAACCTTTTGTTCTTTTAAAATCCACCAGTGTGTTAACTCAATGAAGAAGCTTTCTACTCCAACCATACTCGTCCTTTGTCACAGAAGATGACTTCTTTCCTCAACGAATATGACATTTTTCCTTACAACGCTTTTGGGATGTTCTTTGGTTCTGATAGATGGTGAGAAATTTCTCATTTAAAAAATAAGCCACAGACCCAAGAATATCACATACACTGCTAAATAAGCATAGCATGATTCTTTCTTTCCTTCAAAAATTGTTCAGCTTATATGGTATGCAAGACTCTGGGCTTAGTCTGGTCTTAAGTAGAAGATCATTCCAGATAGTCTAGGTTATGGTCCATTATCAAACAACCAAACAATCTGTTTAAAATAACATTAGTTTGTGGTGATTCCCCCTGCCCTTCCACCAAAAGTAGTCAGAGAGGGCAACGCATTACGGTATGGTTGGAAATTAGGCAGGCAGAGCAGCCTTCATTTCAAAGGTGCCCACTGTGTTGCAGGAGGAAAAAGTGTCCAATGTGGTCCCGCATTGGCAATTAAGTGCTTGACCACAGAAGTGACACACATCACTTCTGCTCATAGGGCATTAGGTATAATTAATCACATGGCTACAATGACCATAAAGAGACCAGGAAATGCAATAGTGCTGTGGTCCTGGAAAGCAGAGGGCTCAGAATATGTAGGTAGCAGTGCTCACAACTACCACCATCGCAGTGAGCGAAATAGGTTGTTTATCTTCTTGAAATTCACAACCTATGCAGGAATTCATAAAATAAATAAGCAATCAAATGAACGTATATTTCTAAATTATTATGATGCTAAAGAAGAGGCTTTATTGTTAGAAACTAATGGGGAAGGGGCCACTTAAGTTAATACCTTTAAGGAAGTGCGTTTAACCTGAAATTGAAAGCATACAAAAGAGTAGCAAGAATGTATTGAATGTATATTAGATTTAAGATGCATGTATCACAGGTGGTAATATCAGATGTTAAAGGCAGTGGTAACTAGTTGAGATTTAAAATAAAGTGACATGAGAGAATCTTTTTTTTTTTTTTAATTTTTTTTAGGTGACTTAGTTTTGTGAGAAAGAGACACAGAATCCAAAGCAGGCTCCAGGCTCTGAGCTGTTAGCACAGAGCCTGACATGGGGCTCTAACTCATGAACTGTGAGATCATGACCTGAGCTGAAGTTGGATGCTTAACCCAGCATCACCCAGGCACTCAAACATGGGAGAAGATTAAGCAGATGTATTAACTGAGCTGATTGCAGATAATAATGCTCAAGAAAAATTAGCAAAAAACAGATTTTTGGTTTGATGAATTAAGAAGCTCAATGATGTCAAGGTTCTGGATAGAGTAATTTACAGTTTTATTTCTGGATTTTCCCAGAGACTGCACTGTACATACTAGGATTGCCTATAGGGCTGAATGATATTTTTCAGTAGGTCAGGTGTCTGCCCTCTCTGGGAATGGGAATTCTTATCAGCTGAAAAACAAAACAAAACAAAACATGTTGCTTAAGGCCCTAACATCTCACCCTATCCCTGACAGGGTGCAACCTATATCCAATGGGTATGAAGTCCTGACCTCTTCTCTTCGCCTGGAAAAGAATGCATGACTGTCCTGGCCATAAAGATTCCAGTGAGGTTGGCTGAAGCCTCATTGTGACTACAACACATTCAACCTCTCCCTTTCACCAATTCTGCTTTATCCCCCTCTGACAGGAGTGCTGATCCTGAGAAGATTTTCCCAAATTTTATTTCCCAATAACATTTCTTGCATGTTAATCTCTAAACATTTTTTAATGTTTATTTATTGTTGAGAAAGAGGGAGAGAGACAGTTTGCAAAGAGGGGAGGAATAGAGGGAAAAGGAGACACAGAATCCCAAGCAGGCTCCAGGCTCCAAACTATCAGCACAAAGCCCAAGGTGGGGCTCAAACTTATGAACTGTGAGATCATGACATGAGCAGAAGTTGGATGCTTAGCCGACTGAGCCACCCAGGTGCCCCTCTTGCATGTTTATCTCTATTGCAGAGTCTGTTCTCCTGGGAAACTGAACTTCAGCAATTGGTTCCAGTGTTAAAGACTGTGAAAGCTCTGCATTTTTTTTTTGCTTCAATAGTAAATATTCTGCTACTATGTATTAAATGCTGCATGGTGTGCCCAAGCTAAGATGAAACCACTCATGAATCAATAAGCATTTTGCATTTTCTTTCATTATCTACTCAAAGTCATGCCTACTGCACCTCTAAACATATCATTAAATCCAATTATACAGCAAACACTCCCAAAATAAACTTAGATTGTATTGCAGTTTTTACCCCACCTACAAGCCAACTACTTAGCTTACCAAAGTTTCACAGATGTTGACAGAAGACACAAGAGTATTGGGACAGACACAAAAGACAGTATTACTCAGAGCAGCAATCAAAGCTAGGTTGGCATTTGTGCACATTCCTCAGGCTCAGCTCCCACAAGGCTGCACAAGAAATGACAGATGAGACATTGGAGGCCCAGTGCAGCACAGTACAGGAGAGGAAGCCCAAGTCTCCAGAACTTACAATGGACAGTTAGTCTGCCTATGCTTTGGCAGCAGAAGACATTATCTTTATTATACTAGACAGTAAACACACCTTCCCTCTGCTCCAGAGACAATATGTCTTCAAAGAATATTTTTTGTACAACATTCTAGAAAATATAGTCTGAAATAAAGGCAAGTCATTGGATAATTGTATCTACACAACCAGGAAGAGTTCCCAAAAGATGGTAAAATGGATTTTTAGAACTGTTTATTCCTCCAGCTGGCTGGCAATAATGACCACAGCACACTGGGCATAAGATAACAGTGCAGCCATTAAAATATTCATCCATCATGAATTGGGATGCTACGCTTGTGAAAGGAATTGTATTAGCAAAGACAATCTATTGGATGTTATAGAAAAATGGTTGAGGTAAGTCATTATAAGATCAATGGAATTAGATATGTTTTGCTCAGAGCACTTGATGCACTGCATAAATATAATGTAAGGATGTGACAAATCATCAGTTAGAAATCAAGTGTGTAAAAGCGACCAGAAAACAATTTGTCTAAAACCTGGGCCAATGACATTAACAGCCACCTTGCCAGGAAGTTACACACATGGCAAATACACATACGGAAAGATGCTCCCCAGTGTGTGTCATCAGGGAAATGCAAATTAAAGCAACAACGAGGTATGACTAAACACCTATGCAAATGGCCAGAATCTGGAACACTGACAACACCAAATGCTGACAAGGAAATAAAGCAATGAGAACTCACATACTGCTAGTGGGGATGGAGAAGGATTTAGTCACTTTGGAAGACAGCTTGCAGTTTCTTATGAAACTAAGTACACTCTTAAGATATGATCCATCAACCATACTTCTTGGTATGTGTCCAAAGGAGTTGAAACTTATATTTAAATCTGTACATGGATGTTTACAGAACAAAACACCATAAACATGACTACAGAAGCTATATTCTTAGTTGCTGAAACTTGGAAGCAACAAAGATTTCCTTCAGTAAGTGAATGGAGAAATAAGGTGTGATATATCCACACAATGGAGTATTATTTCATGCTAAAAGTAAATGAGGTCTCAATAAATGAAAAGACATGGAGGAATATTAAATACATAAGACTAAGTGAAAGAAAACAATCTGAAAAGGCTAAATACTATATAATACTAATTGTATGATATCCTGAAGAAAGAAAAACTACAATAATGATAAAAAGATCAGTGGTTGTCAAGGATGGAAGGGGAGGTAAATAGGAAGAGTATGGAGGATTTTTAGGGCAGTGAAAATATTCTGCCTTACATTATAATGATGTGTATATGTCATTATGCATTTGTCCAAACCCATAAAATGCACAACACTTAGAATGAACTCTAAGGTAAATGATGGATTTTGTGTGATAATGATGTGTCAGTATAGGTTAATCTTAAGCAACAATTGTACTGTTCTGACAGTATGTTGAAATGAGGGCGTTGATGCATGTGTGGGGGCAGGAGGGTAGGTGATCTCTGTTCCCATCTCTCAATTTTTTTGTGAATCTACAAATACTCCAAAAAAAAAAAAAAAAAAAGCCTTTAAAAAATTAATTGTGGAGAGTCACCTGGGTAGCTCAGTAAGTTAATTGTCTGACTACAGCTCAGGTCATGATGTTATGGTTTGTGAGTCTGAACCACCTCTTCACCCCCATCCCCTGCTAAGAGCTCAGAGCCTGGAGCCTGTTTTGGATTCTACTATCTATCTCCCTTTCTCTCTGCCCCTCTTCCACTCATGCTCTGTCTCCCTTTCTCTCTCAAAAATAAACATTGACAAATTTTTTAATTAATTGTGTATATCAGAGGACTCACTTAACAGCATTTAAAGAGACTCCTATCTCCTGCAGTCTGCAGGCAGAGAAAACGGAACCCTAATATTTAATGTCAAATGGTCGAGCTCCTAAGCTGATCTGTTATGCCAAGTCAGGGTCTTGATTAGGAAAGAATGAGACGCTACGATATGTCATTGGGACATCTGCGTTGATGTACTTAAAAATCTTACCTTTAAATTTTCCTAAGCCCTCGAAAATAGCCCACCTATATCTATTAAGATCTGGTTCTCCTTATTTGAAGACAATGCAAGATAATACACGCCTTTACCCCCATAAACTCCCTGTTTCCCTTTCTGGCATTTAAGCCCTTAGCTAAGGTTAAGTCTCAGGCAGGCAAGTGCTGAGACACTATGGAAAGAATGGAAGGAAAGGTACCATACCCTGAAAAAAGTTAAATGTATAGCACACATGTACTAGCAAAAGCCAGGAAAGCACAGCATATCGGCTCTATTTTGAGTCTCCTGAAACAAGTGGGCAATGGCAGGTTAGAAGATAAGGTTGAGTAAGGGAGAGTTGATCGATGTGTGAGACTTGTCTGGAATTCATAATTTATCACTCTGGTAGGAATTCTGAGAAGTGAGACAAATATAGTACTTAGAGGTCTCCAAGAAGATGGAAAATTTAATGGGCTAAATTAAGTGAATTAGAGATTCCAGAACTGCTGTGGCAGAAAGGAACACAATACTAAGAGGAATGGGCATGCCATATTGCACATACTATGTAAGCTTGGAAAATTTGCCAGAAAAAATAATTTTACTAGAGGACTAGAAGGACAATCCTTTCACCAAAGCAATCAAGAAGGGACTGTAGAGAGGGGCATCTGCATGACTGAGAATCAAAATTTCGGCTCTTTTCTCTAGTCAAAGGCTGAAGGTATAAAACGCTGTTACTGAACTGGGCTCCCTGATGGCAATATAAACGAGAGGATCCTCATAAAATAGAAGCCAAGAGGTGGTACTTCACAGTTGAGCCAGATGAGCACAATACCATAATGAGATGCAAGATTGTTGTGCCAGCTGGCTCTCAAAGGGGAAAAATCTTCCATCATGGGACCCAGTAAGAGTCATGTTGACCTTTAAGCTATAGCAGCCATCTGGGGACTTTAGATTCCTCAACCAAAAGTCTGGAACGCATGAAAAAAGTCTTCATCCTGGCAAGGATAATAAACCCTGATTAACAGGAGGAAGTAAGCTGCTGTTAAACAACGTGGATTGAGAAAAATGTATTTGGCAAGTAGATGATCACTTCTGTGTATCTTGGGACTCTATGGCCCAAGGTTGATATAATTCTGTGAGTTCCATTCTGTGAGGTAGTAATCAGGAATACAGATGCTTTGAGGATGAGATTCTTTGTTGTCTTACCAGGTAAACCATCCAGAGGAGTCAAGGTGCTGAGATTGAAAGAGGACTCAGAATGGGTAGTAGAAGGAGGAAAAACTTCTTGTGAACTGTTGCTCCAAGAACTGAGCATGTTCGGTACTGGGGTGAGACATGTCTCTTGGCCCTGGGGAGAGACATGTCTCTTGGCCCTGGGAAGAGACATGTCTCTTGGTCTTGAACAGCTCTGTCTACCATTTCAGCTTCATAATGAAGGCCTTTTTACTTTTATTTTTTTAATGTTATTTTTTATTTATTTTTGATACAGAGAGAGGCAGAGCATGAGAGGGAGAGGGGCAGAGAGAGAAGGAGACACAGAACCGGAAGCAGGCTCCAGGCTCTGAGCTAGCTGTCAGCACAGAGCCTGACGCAGGGCTCAAACCCACAAAAATGAGATCTGACCTGAGCTGAAGTCAGAGGCTTAATCGACTGAGCCACCCAGGCGCCCCGGCCTTTTTTTTTTAAGTTCACTTATTTATTTTAAGAGGGGAGGGGAGGAGCAGAGAGAGAAGGAGCGAGAGAATCCCAAGCAGGTTCCATGCTCTCAGTGCAGAGCCTGACATGGGGCTCAAACTCATGAACCATGAGATCATGACTTGAGCTGAAATCAAGAGTTGGACACTTAACTAATTAGGCCACCCAGGTGCCCCAGAATTGAAGCCTTTTTGGAACAGCATTGTGACCTAACTAACTTCTCTCTCTGGCCAGTAAAATTTTGTCTTCCATTCTTTAACATGTTACTTCTGGGACCACTTCCCAATAATTTTTTTCTGCATATCACTCTTAATCTCAGAGTCTGCTTTCTGCTGAATCCAACCTGAAACAGCCCTATGGACAAAAGATAGATAATGAAAACTCCGAAGATCACATCTACTACAATCACTTTCAAAGGCAGAAATAACATAGGAGTGATGGAGCCAGTGGGCAGATCAGTCAGAAGGCTATTGCACGTGAGAAAAAGCTGTGGCTTAGAGCAAAGACTGTAGACTGAAACTGTGCTGATGGAGATGGAATGTTTAATTTCAAGGGATATTCAACAAATATCAGTGATAGATTAGAACCTGTGCATGAAAGGGTGCCTCGGTTAAGCCTCCGACTTCGGCTCAGGTCAGATCTCACATTCGTGGGTTCGAGCCCCGCGTCGGGCTCTGTGCTGACAGCTAGCTCAGAGCCTGGAGCCTGCTTCCGGTTCTGTGTCTCCTTCTCTCTCTGTGCCTCCCCATCTCATGCTCTGTCTCTCTCTGTATCAAAAATAAATAAAACATTAAAAAAAATAAACTGTGTATGAAAGAGTAATAAGGGGGTTGTGATGACATGTATATGTTCAAGCTAAGCCAAATATTTTCTTGAAATAGTCAGTTCATATTTTTAAAGATATTTATATATTTCTTTGTATTTTTAATATTCTATTTATTTATCTTGAGAGAGAGAGAGAGAGAGAGAGAGAGAGAGAGAGAGAGAATTTCAAGCAGGCTCCACACTGACGGTGTGGGGCTCAAACTCACAAACCATGAGATCATAACCTGATCATAACCTGAGTTGAAACCAAGAGTCAGATGCTTAATCAACTAAGTCACCTAAGCAGTCCAGTTTGGTTCATGTTTTTGCCTTTTTCATCGTTAATTAAAAATATTTTCTTGCCATAAGAACAACCCTAGTAGCAATAATGCAGAAATGAACACATGAAGATATATCTTCATGTCATTTACATGTCATTTAAATTAGTTTTATAGACTATTGCCTTGCTGGCATATCACTCTTTTCCAGGACTTCTGATATTATGGGGCTGGTGTGCCTATCAATCATTTTATAAGCAACCTTCTCACTCATGTTTCTGTTAAGAAATTCAATTAACAGGAAATAGTGTGGATTAACTTGAGAGCTGTGAAATTCACAGAAAGACTAAATTCTGGGCTGACTGAACTTCAAACTGTTTATGCCTTTCCCCTCACTTCTTATGACTAAAAAGATCAGAGACCTGGGTGAGGATCATAGCTGGTAGCTCTTTAAGTCCATTCCATCATGTGAAAGTTCATGCTCATGTGAACAAGAAACCGACTTTTCTGGTTATTGCCCACTTGTGATCTACCCATAGATGTCACCTTCTTTGAGGGTGAATGACCTATCATGAAATCTCCAAAATCATGCGTACCTTGTTGGTGATACTTCACTATAGTAACTAAGGTTCATGATTAGCAGGAACATAATTCTGCGAGGCCATAAGTTGAAACTTTGACATCCAAGTCACTTGATGACCAGAGCTGGCAAATAAAAGGTCAAATTAGATTCATATCTCATATGTAATGACTTCAGCAAAGTGTTATTTACTCGAATAAGTAACCATTTAACACAAGAAAGAGCTTTTTTTTTGGTTTTGATAATGAATGTAAGATGAATGCACTATCATAAGAGGACTCTTTAGGAAGTGCATCATACACTTTTATTGCCTGTGCTGTACTGACACTCACATCTGTGCCCGGAGTCTGTGGTTTTATCAATTGAGAAAAAAAGAGAAATGCAGCTGCTGGGTGGTTAGCACAACTATGAAAGAGAAATCATAATCTTGAACCAGCATTTAAAAATGTTTGAATATTTATTTTTAAGGATGTAGAGAAGTTATTGGAGAATAACAAACACATCATGCTTTGACTCATAAGCTGAGTGGGAAAAGGGTAAACTCAGATTGAGACTTCCAGAGAACAAACTTTAATTTCCGCAAATATTGTTATGTTGGCATCCTAAATTAAAGAAGGAAATATAACAGAGAAATGTCTAGGAATTGCCCTAACTTACTAATTTAGACCGTTTATCAACATATAGCCATGTAACTATATGTCTATACATGGGACTGTGTGTGTGTGTGTGTGTGTGTGTGTGTGTGTGTGTGTGTGTGTGTGATAGCATAGTGGATCTGGGGGAAGGCAACTATCCTTTTACCTCATATGCAAGGAAATGAATATTATGAATATGTCAACCCTCTTAGGCTTTCTCTGCCCGTCGCTCTTTCCAGCTCTGGGAAGGAGTGAACTGGCAACTGAAAATCTCCAGAACGAATTGACACCCGCACTTCTCCATTGCAGAGGAACTTGACATTTAGCCAGCTCTGCCTGATGCTTCTCTACTTCTGTGGCTTTGTATTAAGTTTCCTGTGTTTGCCAAATATCTAAATACAGGTCTCCTAAGGTTTTCTCGATCACAAAATTGACACAGTAATTGACCTGCTTATATCTCCTGAGTCCTTTACTCAGAGTTCATATTCTTGAAAATGATGGGCTGCAAATCAAGTCCTATAATGGTGACAAGGAATATGACTGCTAAAGTCAGATCACCGTGTCCAGATCCTAGGTCTAACACTTACTCCACTTGTGAATTTGGTCAACTCACTTACTGTTTGTTCCTGAAGATTCAAAATGAACTATTAATAGCATCTGGCCTTCCCAGGCACATAACAAGCACTCAGTGTTATCTATCTGTATATCAAAAATGTGTGTTTTATGATCTCAAGTACACACATCTTTAATATGCGCAAACTAGGTTTTGTTAAGCTTAGTATAGCAGGAGAATGGATCAAACTCTTTAAAATGGGATTAACCTATATTGAGATAAAAAGTAATTTCTAGAATTTTTAAAATTTATTGCAAACTGTGAGTTGAAATGGATTCTTAGCAATCTTCAGTTAAGTTTGGATAGCGTTTACAAGGTACATACATATACCTCTCTGGGATTAGGTAAAGACACACAAGTGAGTAATTCTTTCTAGTTTAAGGTATTGCAGTATGACAAAAATCGAACCTAACCTCATCACTTTGTGATTTTTTGAATAAGGAAATAAAAACTTATTTTTTTCTCTAATACAACAAGAATGATTTAATAAGTAAAATGTGTGAAAAGTTTTGAGGCTTAAATAGAATAATTTCACAGTGAAATCTAATATCATCATCAGTTTCACACAACAGAAGGTAGTTAAAATATATGCTAATCATGCTTAAAATGGCAAACTTAGGAATTAATATCAGTGTCTTCCAAAATATGTTTTTTGAATTTTGGAAGTTTTCATGGAAGGGTTGATTGTATTTGCTGAATTTTAAACTATGAGTTCAGGCAAAAGAATTGGTGTGAAACAATTTAACAATGAATCTATTTCAAAAGAGTTTATCTCTTTTTCTAAATGCTGTTTATAGTTTATACTTCATGCTTTGTAGAAATTTTACATATTTCATTATAATTAACCTGAATTCGTTTTCATTCACTATTTTTTTAATTAAATGTTTATTTCCTATAAATATATAACACATTTTCTGCTCTTTTACACTAGTACTCAGTTTATTTGGAGAAATATATAAGGCACTTTTTGCCCCCTATGGCCCCACTTTAAATAAGTATTCATCCACTTTCTCTCAGTTTCAAGGTTATAGCAAATGCCTCTGGAGCTAGACTGAAAATTAATAAATTAATATAGTTTTACTATCTTACAATTAAGAATAAATAAAATTCTCTAGCATAACTGTCTGATCGCAAAAGAGCATTTAACAATTCTCCCAACTTCTCACTAATTAAATAATGATTGTATCATTTATAAAGTTTTATCATTAGTGTATACATATCATTAACTATATATAATAATTATGTAAATAATGCATTCATAATATATATGTCAAAATCTCCAATATAAATTTTGTCACATGGTTGCTCTAGAAATGTTTCCTAATTCAATACACACAGAGTTTTCTTCTGAGATAGGAAAACTATTAGCAAGTCATTACTTCTACTTAAAAAGCCAAATAAATCAGATAAATAACCTTTTTGAGAATAGAAACAGCAGGAATTCACAAAAGCTTCGGAGAAGTGTGAACCATGGAGAGGTAATCTGAATTCAGCAACTGGAGGTATTTCAAATACTGAGCAAAAGCAAGTTTCAAAGCACCCATGGTAAACTGCTAGGGGACAAAACAAACAACAAACAAACAAATGAACTTCTGAAGGATATATTGGAGGAGGTAGTTCATAGGCTATTTCCTTTAGATACATGCTGAAATTCGGGGCTGTACAACGTAAGCAGGAAGCTAAATTCCTAAGTAAGAAGACACTGAAAAGCAAAGCAGGGTCTAGTTGCATTTTTCTGGAACAAAACCCAGAAGGACCATGCAGAACACTCGGGACTCTTAACTGAGAACACCTAAGAGTTAGGAGAAACCTGGAGGCAGAGTAAGCATTAACAGTGCACCCACCCAGCTGACAGTAAACAACATCCCTGATTAAATAAAAGATATCTACAACCACTTTATCACTCTAATAGAGGAAATAATATTATATTCTTTCTGGAAGAACATAGCATCTTTTGGGGCCTTAAATTTTTTATACAAAATATCCTGCATTCAATAAGACAAATCTACTAGACATGCCACATGACCAAAAAACATGACAAAATCAGGCCCAAAGAAAAATATTTTTAAGTATTTGCAGGTGTTAGAGATCAGTGACAAAGTCTTTAAAAGACATAAGACTAACATATTCAAGATATAGACAAAAAGATGCAGAAAACAGTGGAGAAATAAATATTTTGCTATAGAATTGAAGGGTATGAAAACAATAAAATAATCATGCTGGAATTGAAAATTAAATATTTGTAATGAACTATCTAATGGTAGGTTTTGCAATAAATTAAAGACCACTTTAGTCAGATACAGCTAACTAAAAATGTATCAATGTCAATTATATAAACTGAAGCACAGAGAAGTTAATTAAAAATAAAGAAAAGTGTGTTAAGTATGTATGGGTCACAAGAAAACATGTAACTGGAGTTTCAGAGGAAAGAAGGAAATGAATAGGACCAAACATTATTTGAAAATACATTACCTTGAGGTATTTTTAAAATCTTTCAAAGGACTGCAACCCAGATTCAGAATGTTCTATAAATTACAAATGAGAAGAGAAAAAGGAAGAGGAATAAAGGAAGAGAAGGAAGGAAGAGGAGGGAGGGGGGGAAGAAAGAGACAGGGAGGGGGAAGGAAGGAAAAAACACAAAAGAAGCAAGAGTATAACTATCATTGACTTCTCAGTGGAAATAACGGAAGACATGGACAGTGGAATGATATATTCCAAATGTTGAAACAAATACTTACTAAGCTATAATTTCATACCAATGAAAATATTCTCAACAATGACACAGTAAATGTTCATGCAAATGGAGAGAATTCATTGTCAAAAAAGGGTGAAGAATGTCGGACATGTAATTACATTGGTAAGTAAAATATATATTTACTGGAAAAAGCACTAACTGTAACATGTTAAAAATATAAATCTATTATTATTATTATTATTATCATTATCATTATTAATTATTATATGACAGAATAGGAAACACCAGATCTGTCTCCCCACCTACACAGCAACCAAGCTGGTACAATCTGTCTGGTGTAACTATTTTGGAACTCTGGAATGTAATGAAGACTTACAACTTTCAGTTGAGGCTTAGATAGCAAATTTGGCTAATTTTCATAAGTCAGATTTCAACACAGTGGCACCTTCCCTCACCCTTCAGCCCTGAGGAAGGCACTTGTGCACTTGTTCCTGGAGGAGTTTGCACACAGGGTGGGCAAAAGTACCCAAGTATTGAGGGTATGTGCTATGATCACTGAATGATGCTCTGATCACAGGTGTTGAGACACGGATGTGGTCAGATCTTGTTACAACTCCACTCAGATCTCAATCCCCTCCTTAAGTGACTGTACTGACTTTTGGGAGATTTAGAGGTTGGCCCTTTCTTTTTTCTGTCTTCTAACTTTACCCTTTTTGGAGCCATCTATCACCGGAGTCCAGCTCCAGCAGGTCCAGGGCTCCCTGTAGGGTGGATGGTGTCAGCGAAAAGGGGAGGGAATGAGAGAGCCATGAGTTTCTTCCTGATCACCAGGCAGGCATCTCTGCACTGACCCGAAAGTCAACTTTATTTATGGTAAAAATGTATGGGGTCAGTACAGAAGTGGCATTTGCCTTAGACAATGATTTCTGATGATAAATTTCTTTGGTATGTAAAAATTTCCCATAACATAGATTGGTAGAAGATTCATGCATAATCTTTATCAATAGTGATTGATGTAGGTGATTTAGATGCTTATCACATAGGGAAAGAAGGTATCTTTAGTCTTCAAATACAAGGCAATGTTTTTAGCATAGTAAAGGCAAAAGTTAGTTCTTTGTGAGCAGGGGTCAATAGCCTATTTTCTTTAGAAGAAGTAAAACAGGTTTCTCAGGAAATGTAATATTTGCTCCCATAATCACAAAAGAAGAAATTCCTATAATAACTTCCTTCACAAGGTGCAATCAGCATATTTTAGGATAAGGGGAGAAGTGACTCCCGATACCAATCAGCAGTACTCAAGCAAAAATAATTGAGTGGGGGTTAGACATTGATCACCATCTGATGGCAAGAGGCATTGCAAACCTGCCTTACCTCACAAAGAGTTTTCTCAACTTAATGAGTTTAGAAAATGGCTCCCAACAATCTATAGAATACTAGGACATTGAAAAGGGATTGCATAATCTATGGAACTTAGACACAAACTGAATATGCCCAGAAGATGGTGCAGGCTCAGAAAAGATCTGAGAAGACATTTAAAATTGTACTTTAGACTGATCATCAATACAGAGACAACCTACAACAATATAAAAAATAAAAATCCAAAATAACAATAAAACCTCAGGAAACTCTGGGGAAGGAAAAGAGTCTGATTTCACTCACATTATTTGATTCAAGTGTCCAGTTTCCAACCAGAACATCACAAGGTATACAAAGAAATAGAAAAGCATGGCTCATTCAAAGGAAACAAAATCAACATAAATTGTCTCTGAAAAAGTCCTGATTGTAGATCTACTAGACAAGGACTTTAAAATAACTGTCTTACAGATGCTCAAAAAACTAAAGGAAGACACGAAGAAAGTTCAGAAGACAATGTATGAATAAAATGGAAACATCAATAAAAAACCCAAAGGAAAGCAGAAATTTGTCACTAAAAAGTACAATAATAGAAATGAAGAATTCACAGAAGTGTTCAATGGCAGACTTGAATAGACTGAACAATCAGTGAAGTTTTCTGAAAAGTAGAACAATGAAATTATCAAGTCTAAGGAACAAAAAGAAAAAAAAAGATTGAAGAAATGTGAGCAGAGCCTAAGGGACCTAGGACACCATTAAGGGGACCAATATAACATTACTAAAGTAGGAAAGAGAAAGATAGGAGCAGAGAGAATATTTGAAGAAATAATGACTGAAATTCTTCAAAAGGAGATGAAAGACATAGATATAAACATTTGTGTTTCTGTGAAAGTGTTCGTGGATGAGTTGCATTTAAATTGGAAGACTGTGTATGGAGACCTGGGTGGCTGAGTCGGAGAAGCCTCAGACTCTTGATTTCAGCTCAGGTCATGATCTCACAGTCATGAGATCAAGCCTCATGTGGAACTCTGAGCTGACAGTATGGAGCCTGCTTTGGATTCTCTCCCTCTCTCTCTCTGCCCCTGTTTCACTCGTGCTCCCTCTCTCTCATTCTCACTCTCAAAAATAAGTAAACATTAAAAAAATAATAAAATAAAATAAATTGGTAGGTCGCGTAGAGCAGAATGGCCTCCATAATACGGTCTCTCATCCAATCATTGAAAGGCAAGAAAAATACAAACGTTGTACCTCCACCCAGGAACCAGAAGTTCTCTTGTTTGACAGCCTTCAAAGAGAATCCTTGGCACTTTATAGTTATACAGCAAATTTGCTGATTTTTGGACAGGGACTGTGGTGGAATCAGCTCTATAGATTTTGGACTTACCAGTCTCCATAATGGTGTGAGCCAATTTCTTATCATCTACCATATTTCACTGAAGACCCCTGGCCCTACCACACTGGCAGTGAAAGTGTCATTTTTCTGAGGCGATGGAAAGTCCGAAAACCAGCATTCAACCAGGTATTGACTCAGAATAAGAAGCATGTGATGATTAATTTTCTTTGCTTTCAGAATTAACATATGATGCTTAACCCATATTTTCACATTACACATTATTGTTTCGGCTTCTACAATCAACCAAAGCACACATTATCTGCTTTAAACTCTCAAATACATCGCTCGTTCTGTGTTCCATGTCATATTGGGAGCTAATAGTATCTTGTTTTAAAATTGCACTTAAATGTGTAAGCATAGTGTAGGAAAAATATTTCTAAAACACAATAAAGATTATTATGTTATTTATTATTATATTGCTTGAAACATGAAAATAGCTTATGAGTACAACAGACTAAACAGCATAGAAAGATATTTACTTTTTATCTCAATTTTGGTTTATGCAAACAATATATTTCAAATATGCTTTCCACATAATATTCTTTGTCTAGAAACTGCTGTGTGGAGAGAATTGGTGTTTTGCCTGAAACTAGAAAGATAAATATTACATTTTATAGTGCTTTTAGTTGACAATGACATTTAAAATCTCATCTGAAGCATGGTATAACTATTCAAAATCTGTTAATGTGAAAAGTATTTAACTAAACAATCATCATGTCAGATACATAAAGTTGAAGGCAAAGGATGAATAAAAATTAAAAGCAAAAGGAGAGAGGAGGTAAAAGGAATTTAAATGTTCCAGTATTCTAGAATGATCAGCAGAATGGCCAAAGTAATTTTTATACTACAGTTTGTAAAGGGAAATATGGTAATATCTATGATAATCACTAACTAAATAATGAAATAATTCATAATTTAAAATAGATGGAAAATTGAATAGTAAAAATATTTTTCTAATCCAAAAGAGGCCAGGAAAGGAAGGAAAATGAATGTAAAATAACTGAAAGCAAATAGTGTGTCATTGATGTCAAATTAAACATTAATTACTTAAAATTACTAGACAAAAAGCTTCCAATTAAAAACTAATTTTATGTTATCTTAACTTTCTGTTAGGTAACCTCATTCCTTGTTTTGTGACTTAGCAGTTGGTTATCAAGGGACTTGAGTACAACTCTGTAGGTATAACAAAGGCTTTTCCATTTGTAGAATTTCATTTTAGTCATCCCTCTCACTTCTTTCTCATGAGCCCAAATCCAAGGTTCCACCAACCCAGAAAAGATGTACACAGAAGGAAAAGTTTTAAATAAGTAGCAACTTCTTCATTACTGGTATGAAAGAAAAAACATAGAAGTATTAAAATTAATACACTTTAATTTTCAAACTATGAACTCGTCAAGAATAATAAAGGTGACTGTGTACAACCCCATGCAGTATGCCATAAATGGCAGTCAGAAGGTTGTTTAAATGTCAGCTCTGAGATTTTTGGTCTTTGGGGAGAATTGCATTGTTTTTCATATGTTAGAGCATGAGAAAAAAAAAGGGAATTGGTTGATTCAGAGACAACTCTGACAACTTAGGTCTGATTTGGAATCGCATATAAATCACTTATAACTTGAGCACTA
>NC_043700.1:167548195-167555153 GCF_006229205.1 Suricata suricatta
CTTTCTTCCTTCCTTCCTTCCTTCCTTCCTTCCTTCCTTCCTTCCTTCCTTCTTAAAGTTTATTTTTGAGAGACAGAGAGAAACAGGGCACAAGCAGGGATGGGGCAGAGAGAGAGGAAGACACAGAATCCAAAGCAGGTTCCAGGCTCTGAGCTGTCAGTACAGAAGGCACAGAGCCTGATAAAGGGCTGTAACTCAGGAACTGTGAGATCATGACCGGAGCAGAAGCCACACAAGTGTCCCTTCCTGCTTTTTTAAAGGTCAATATGCTTAACTACTAGCCACAGCCTTCACGACTCCTTGTGTTCTCTGATAACAAGACCAGATAAGTGTAAGCAGTAATTTATCATTTTGGTTACAGTGTTGCTTGCCTTAAACTTAAATTTTAAATTGTGTACACTTTTTAATTTCTATATTATGACTACAAAACATGAGAAATAAAAGCTAACCCAACAGTGGCACAAGTGTGAAGGATAATCCCGTCTACTTTTCACATGAATTTTACCTTATCATAAGTATTTGAGTTTATTCACATAATATCCAGCTGCCTTGGTTTTCTGAGTATTTTTTGAAGTCTAATATTTTGACTGGAATCTTTTGTGTTTGTATTTGTATGATCCTATTTTCTATAAATAAGCAAACTTTATACAGTTTTTCCTTCTCATCCTACACCATGAATATTTATTTTAATGATGAATCAATGCTCTTGACTGAAATTAGTGACCAGTTTGGAGAGGATTTGAAAGGAGTGTGGTGCAAGGAGTGAGAGCTTTACCATCTTAGTATAAATAGTGTCTTAGGTTAACATGGTTGATTTGACAAAATTATCCATTTTTTTATAAATTTAATGCTATTTGAGATAAATAAACAATAGATATGTAGAGTTGATCATAATGATCATCTGTTATTTCTAATACTTTAAAAGCAACCACAAGTTGGACAAGAGTAGAATCACAGCAAAGTTAACATCCTTACAGTCTTGGCTAGAGGTTTTTATAAAGTAGGCACATACTTCAGTAAACACTAGAGGTGTGTTATTGGGCCATTCCAGAAAAATACAAAGGATTAGATTTTATTCAAAAAGTGAAGAAATATAAGATCTCTGACATCTTAAATGCTATTAGAAAAATATGTTTGTCTTAAAATTTGACACTGTTTTCAACCAGGCAAACATATCTCCCCACATAATGTTTATCCAACTTTTAAAAGTAGATTTGCATGTCTGGAACACTTGGTGCCTCTAGTCAGTAGAGTGTCCAACTTCAGCTGAGGTCATGATCTCTTAGTTCGTGGGTTCCAGCCCCACATGGGGCTCTGTGATAACAGTTCAGAGTCTGGAATCTGCTTCGGATTCAGTATCTCCCCTCTCTCTTTGCCCCTCCCCAGCTCATGCTCTCTCTTGCTCTGTTTCTCAAAAATAAATAAATATTAAAAAAAATAGATGTGTATGTCAGATCATGATAAATATAAATAAGACTTCATCTGATAACAAAAAGCTCTAAAGTCAACTGTAAACATGTTTTTTTGCAATAGCCTATCATTGTTGAAATAACAGTTGACATAGACAGACTTGCACTTGACTCAATTACATAGATAATTATGATTCTATAGTACTACAGCCCTAAATAATCATTCTCTTACAACTCTACATAGTCCAGGGACTTGGAGTCTTAGATACTCACTTTTTATTACGTAGGTTCCACACCCAACGTGGGGCTTTTATCACAACCCTGAGATCAAGATTCGGATGCTCTATCAACTGAGCCAGCCAGGTGCCCCTGGATATGCACTTTTAAAATGCTGTAGTCAAAAGAAGAAATCTTTGGAAGGGACTATGTTGTTTAATTAATACATATCCAGGAACGCCGGGCTGGCTCAGTCAGTGGAGCATGTGACTCTAGATCTTGGGCTCATAAGTTCCAGCTCCACATTGAGTGTAGAGATTAGTTAAAAGTAAAATCTTAAAAAATCAATACGTACCCACATAAGAACATTTCCACTTTATTTTAAAACTATAGCTTAAATTGAAATGGTTAATGAAATGGACAGAACTATTTCCCTTAAACATTGGAAGTGTTTATCACATGAAAAATTTATTATAATACTATCTGCTTGAAATGTTATGTGAAGTGACCCAGGTTCAGGCTTTCATCTAATTAAGGTCTTTATTTTATCTCATTTTTTTTACAGTTTATTTATTTTGAGAGAGAGAAAGAAAGCATGTGTTATGGGGGAGGATAGAGAGACAAGCAGAGAGAGAATCTTAAGCAGTCTCCATGGAGCCTGAGGAGGGGCTCAATCCCATGGATGTGAGATCATCATCTGAGCTGCTATTGAGTCAAATACTTAACAAACTGAGCCACCCAGACACCCCCAATTAAGGTCTTTACATATAAAAATAATAAAACTGACAACCTGAAAAGGAGAGCAAAAACATATTTTAAAATCATGTTTTTAATAGCAATACATAATTCTAATTTCTCCTGATATGGATGAATAAAGCCTTCTCTCAATAAAATCATTATTTTAAATTTGGCATATAAGAGGAAGTATTTTTAGCACTTCCCTGTGGCTATCATGATTCCATATTCTTATTTTTCCTTTTTTTTTTTTAACTGGATAGTAATAATGGCCACAGGTCACCAGAAAAGGAGATCTGGTTGCAAGATATCAGCTCTCTGAATTATACTTAGTAATTAAGGCAGCTGTCTAGTTATTTTTAAACTCCATATGTGTGCATTTGTAGGTAGATCATCAAAGGATCTTAGTAAGTACTTGGGCTTTGTATTGTATGTAAGGGTTAAGAATTTACAGAAATGTGTTGGTTTTTTTTTTTCCCTAACTCTACCTGTATCCTCATGATTCCATTAAGTAGTGATTGTTTTGCTTAGTCTCAGTCAAGGAAATGAACTTTACATTTATTCTCTTTGAAATCCACATTTCCTTTTATGAACAGGGTAAGTCGCCATAATATTAACTAATTTTATAATACTAATTATTTTTTGTTAAAACTCTCCTTTAAAGGAGAATCCACCACCACGCCCAGTCTCCTAAACACACCCCCCACCCCTCCTTTTGGGATTCACCTGCAACCAAAGTATCTTTTTCTTCTTGACTGGACTTAAATGAGGTATTTGTGTGAGTAAATAAAAGCTGTGCTTCTACAAAAGTATTCTTTGTGAGCCTAAGATTTATTTTTAGAGGAAGTTGCAGAATTTCCTTCTCTGGACACTTAAAAAAATGAGATAAATTCTCTAGATTCTGAGTGACTGGAATATTTTTGCCCGAGGGCAAGAAAATGACCTCTGTACTTTTTAAACTTCTTACAATCTGAACAATTCTAACTCTTGAAAAAATACAATCAACTGCATTCATTAAATCAATAGTTATGCAGTAGCCTGCAGCACTCCATGCTAATTAGTCATTTTAAAGGGCTTGCTCTCTGAAAGACCGAGCAGATGTATTTTCACATTAGTTCAATTAATTGCTTTCTTGATTTTGTTCCTTCTACTCCTTTCTCCCTCCTTCCTTCCCTCCATCAATTACTCCCTTCTTTCCTCCAGGCTTTTATCCCACTTACATTGCTTTTTAGTTATTTCTCCCTTAACTAATGGTTCTACCTCATTTTATATTAATGAGATTTAAAGTTTTATTAATTTGTAGCATAAATTGAATTATTTTAGAGTGATTTGAAAATATCTAAATGGAGTCTGAAACATCTAGTTATATTTGTAATGCTCCATTCACATTTGAGTCTGGTTAAGGAGAAAGGTTTTAAAATTTCAGGTATCTTTTGTAAATTTTGGATTGATAAGATTTTCAAAAATGAGTTTAAGAATTACATACGTGAAATAAAGGTATTCATATTCAGAATAGTAGTAGAAAAAGATATAGATGTGCATATGCCTTCTGGATTTTTGGATTACCCAAGATAAACAGATAAGGTCATTGTCACTTGAACACATTAATTGCAGTACATATTTTGATCAATGATTATGGGATGTATTTCAACTTATTTAGATTTTAATTTGTCTGAAAAATCTTTTTAGTTTTCACAGTATAAGTTTTGAACTCCTTGTGCTTAACTTATTCATAAGCATTTTATTCTTTTTGATGCTGTTATACATGGAAATGCTTCCTTAATTTCATTTTCAGATTGTTCATTGAAACTAAGGAAATACAATTGATTTTTATATGTTGATCTTGCATCTTGCAACCTTGCTGAACTAATTTTTAAGTTCTAATAGTGTTTCAGTGAATGCCTTAAATTTGTCTATGCATGAGAGTCTGTCATTTGTAAAGAGATACATTTACTACTTTCTTACAATTCAGATATACATTTTATATCATCTTCCTGCCAAGTTGTCCTGACTAGAGCTTCTAGTACAATGTTAAATATATGTGGCAAGAATAAATATACTCGTCTTCTTCCTGATCTTAGGATGTCTAAGTTTATTTGAGCTACTCTAAAAAAAACTTCGATAAACTGAGTGGCTTATAAACAACACAAATGTATATCTCACAACTAGAGGCTGCAGAAGTTCAAGATCAAGTCATTAGCAGATTCAGTGTTTGATGGGAGCCTGCTTTCTTATTCATAGATTGCTGTCTTTCCATCGAATCCTCAATGGCAGAAGGACTAAAGGATCTCTCTGATGTCTCTTATGCAAAAGGAAAAAATCCCATTCTTGAGGGCTCCTGCCTCATGACTTAGTATTTTCCCAAAGGCCCCCCCCTCCAAATACCATCTCATTGAAAATTAAGTTTCAACATATAAATGGGGGTGCATAAATATGCATTCTATAGCATTCCATCCCTGAATCCCCCAAAATTCATGTCTCTCAGTCCGTTAGGGCTGCTATAACAAAAGACCAGAGACTGAGCGGCTTATGAGCAACAGAAACTTATTTCTTACAGTCCTGGAGGCTGGAAGTCTGAGATCAGTGTGACAACATGGTCAGGTAAGGTCCTTCTTCTGGGTCACAGATTTAATCACAATTGTCATATGATGGGAAGGGTCAGGGAGCTCTATGGGACCTTTTATAAGGTTCCATTTATGAGGGCTCAGTGTCATGGCCTCGTCACTTTACTTACTAATATTATCACCTTGGAGGCAAGAATTTTAACATATGAATTTCAGGGTGGGATGGTATAAACATTTAGACCTCAGCAATGTCCTTCTCATATGAAAAATACACATATTCCATTTGAATAGATCCAAAAGTCTTAATTTATTCCAGCACTAATTCAAAACTTCTAAAGCTTAGAGTCTCATCTAAAAACCATCTATATAAAATAAAGATAGACTCAAGATATGTTTCATTCTGAAGCAAAATTTTTCTCCAGCTGTGAACCTGTGAAACCAAACAAATGTGCCTCCAAGGTTTAATGGTGGGATGGAAATAGGATGGAGATTCCCACTCCCTAAGGGAGAAATAGGAAAGAAGAAAGGAGTGACTGACAGGTTGCCGGTGGGTCCAAAACCTAATAGGGTAAATAACAATTACCCCAGAGCTTCAGAACAATCTTCATTGACTTGAGGCTCCACCCTGAGGACCCACTGGGACTGCATTCCACCTCTGAAGCTCTCAAGGGTTGGAATTACATGCCTGCAGCTCTTTTGGGCTGGAATCATGCTCCAGTGATTCTGCTGCTCTTGAGTCACACAGCTCCACTGGGCATTTCCCTAACAGAAATTTTTTATGTTCAAATTTTTTGTGATCAATTCATCTTTAAATGTTTGGCAGACATTCTGCTCTGAAGTTTTGTGTGTGTGTGGGAAGGGTAGATTCTGTGATACTAATTTGATTTTTTTGCTGTATAAGTTTACTCAGATATTCATACCTCCTTTTTATACTTTTGAAAGTGTTATCTTTCTAGGAATTTTACTATTTCTTCTAATTAATCTATTAGTATACAGTTATATATAGATTCTTTTATAATCCTTTTTATTTTTGTAAATTCTTTAAATCATTTCTAGTAATTGTAGCCATTCTCAAAAGAGCGGTAACGAAGTGTCCAATAAATGTTGTTGAAATGTCTATTTGTGTCTTTCCTGAAAATTTTGCTTCACACATTTTGTTGACCAGTGATCAGGTATTTGTATGTTTATAATTGTTATATTTTCATGATGGGTTGACTTTTTGTTATAAAATATTCCTCTTTATCTCTGTAACATTTTTTAATTTGTTTTAAAATATATTTTGTCTGATAGTAGTATATCCAGTCAAGCTTTCCTGTCTGTATTTGCTGTTTCATGATATATATTTTTCATCATTTTTCTTTCAATCTATTTTTATCTTTGGACAGAGTATGTCTCCTGTGGACAGAAGTTTTTTCACCCACTGACAATCTCTCCCTTTTGATTGGATTGTTTAATCCATCTATACTTAGTGTTATTATTAATAGAGTTGGGCTTACTTTATTATCTCTATGCTTATGTCTTTTTCATCCCTCTATTCCTCTTTTACTATTTTCTATTGAGTTGAATATTTTCTAATATATATTTAAATTTCATTAATGCTATATTCTGTTTTTGTCTTAATTGTTATTTAAGGGCTTAATATATACACCTTAAGCTGTCAAAATCTATTAGATGTATAACAATTCTAGTGAGATATAGAAATGCTATTTTTGTAATGTTTTAATCTCCTTTTTTCTAGGCTATTATCATTATACACATTATATCTATACATGTTACAAAACCAACGTTTATTGTTGTGACTATTGCTTGATATAATTTTATGCCTTTTCAAGAAGCTGAGAAATGAAAGGAGAGCATGTAAACATTTACAGCTTTTGTTATATTAATCTTCCTATTTACTATTTCTAGTCTCTTTGATGCTATGGGTTTCAGTCACCACATTCTGTCTTTTCCTCAGTCCAGTAGAATTTTGTTCGCACCTACCTCCTTTGTAATATTAATGGATATGTTATAGGTTTATATATGTTATATATA
>NC_043700.1:167555253-167561987 GCF_006229205.1 Suricata suricatta
TATAATTAACTTTCACTTAACTCACATAGCCACTATGTTTATGTTTAACCACAGATTCTACACTAATTTCGAAGGCTTTTGGTAGTAAGTACACTGAAAAGAAAAAAGATAGGATCAGAATAAGTTTGAACAGGGCATAAAAGGAAAGAACTGGCACCAGGCACTGTTGACAGCAATACTGGACAGCATTTCAAGTGTTGGTTGAGCAAGCTCTTTTGAACTGGAAACCTGCAAACTGAATGGCCAGGGAACAGAGGCAGAAGAGTGAGCAATCAGTGAGTTATTGTTACTGTTGTTTGTTTTGTTTGTAGGAAGCAATTTTGTGCTCAAGACAAGTATACCAGGGGTAAAAGTATGTCTTAGGAATGGGGCCAGAAAGAGGTAGGTAGAATATCTGGACCCTGGATGTAGGACCGGTATCTGTGATCATGAGTATCCTGGAGGTAACTTCTGTGGGATAAAGAGGTAGGATTTATGTGAACTGAAGTCTACAAGACGGCAAAAAATAAACACCCATTAGATTGAAAGCAAGACCAAGAGACCTTTAAGACTTGCAGATATTATGAGTTTATATCATCTGTTTTTTTTTAATTTTATATTATCTATTCTTAATTGATGCTTTTCTTCCTCCAAGTGGTTGTCATATGAAGCTATACCCTACTTTTTGCAAAAGTGACCAGCATCTCTTTAAATGTAATATTCCAATGAAATTTCTTGTTATACTTGGAACAGTTTGAGAGTGTAGCCTCACTTTTTAGAATTTATTTTTAATCATGAAACAACATGATTATACATTTAAATTGTGTGACTAGTGGAATTGTGGATGATAAAATGGTTTTATGTTTTTCAAATTCTTAATTTGCTATAAGAGTACAAATCATGAAACCAATATACTATATCTATTGTAGAAGGTGGAAGGATTTTGCCCAAACATTTTGAATGAAGGAGTATAATGAGCATCAGAAGGAGAAAAAGTATGATCATCTCCAATAAGTCTACTTTGGAGATTAATGTGGATCATGAGTCCTTTAGTAATATTGTAAAACAAAATTCTAAAGTCATTTGCTTGCTTATCACCTTCCAAAGATCTTGCACTATCCTTAAGAGAAATTCCCAAATTCTTAAAGTTGTATGAAATGTCCTTTATCATAGGGTCCCTGCCTCCCTCTTTAGCCATGTGCCCTTATTGGTCTAAATGACCTAGATATACTAGTCCTCTCTAGATTTCTCCAAAACATTCTGCATTCTTTCTCCTCGGGGTTTTTACTTGTGCGGTTGCTTTTCCTGGAACCACTTCTCCAATATTATTAACTATCATCTATTCATCTTTCCAATTAGTTTAACTATTAATTTTTCAAAGAAGCCTTCTGTGATCTCAGACTGGGTAAATTTTGCTGTTATATGTTCCCATAACCATATGTATTTCCCTTTATTTAACACTCATTATGCCAAAGGTTTTAATTCCCATTAACCTGCTAGACTCTAAATTCTAGGAGGACTGGACAAGCAGCTGTTTTACTCACTGCTGTATCTCAAAGTATATATCCTCCTAACATACAGCCATACTATTTGTTAAACTGAATGGAAACTTTTTTATGTCTATTACTTCATTGCAAATACCTCCCGCACAGTGATATCTCCCTTATTCCCATAAACAGAAATAATTTATTTCTAATTTATATAGTTTGACCTTCTCTCAAGACAACATGCTACTTCTTTAACAAAGCAGAGTGAAATGTTTTACTAAGGGAAAAGAAAACTTCAGTTTTTAAAAAAAATGCATGCTTATGTCAACTATATTGTTTCACTTAATCCTCCATAAAAAACTACAATATGAGAATATCATCCATGATTTATACACTGCTTGTCAAAGAGCACAGCTATTAAATGACACTCAGGTTTTCATAGCGCTATATTTTCTCTCCTTTTCCCTTCAACAGGTCTGCCAAATTTTGGAGGAAAAAAAACACTTCACCTGCTGTTATTTCTGTTATCTAATGCTGCATAATAAACTTCACATTTAACGGAATGAAACAACCACCATGTTATTATCCTTCCAAATTTTGCAGCTCAGAGATTTGAATGTGGCAGTGACTTTACCATAGTCAGCAACATCTGAGGCCTCTGCCCCAGAGGAGTCTTGGAATGCTAGAGATGAGTTGAATGTTAAGTAATGGAATTGACTGGATGCTTCTTCACTTACATATTTGGTGCCTAGCTGGGATGAGTCAAGGTCTAGGCTCAGAATTGTTGATAAAGAGTGTCTGATTATGGTATTTCCATGTAACTTAGACTTCATCACAGCATGGAAGCCTAAAGGTCGTTGAGCTTCCTATGTGGCAGCTGAAGGACGCAAGAATGAGTTTCTACTTAAGTAGGCATATGGCCTTTTATGACCCACCTTCAGAATTCACACAGAATTACTTGAGCCATACGCTACTGGCTGAAGCAATCAGAAGCTGCTTGTCTGACCTTAGGGGAAAGAGGATAATAATAACCCCTTGATATGAGAACTTTCAAAGTATATTTAAAAACTGCCACAGGTATCTCCCCTTTAAAGAGAGACCAAAGCTATTGTCAGCAGTAGAATCAGGATTGGAACACAGCTTGTTAATGGTACATATGCATTTTTTTCTCATCTTCCTTGTCATTATAACCTTTTTTGAGAAAAGAAGAAAGAGTAAGGGTTTTAATTCACTCCTTAATTTTTTTTCATATATAAAAATAAATAGGATATGGTTCAAACTTAAATATTAGTTTTAGAAAACCAAAAATATGTATATAAATTTCAGGGTCAGGATACAGACAAGACATGCAAATATGAGTAAGATTTGGAGCAATTGTTTAAAAAACAAAGTCTTCTAATTTTATGAAAGAAACCAGGATAAGTGCCCACTGATCACTCATTAAATCTCTTGTTTAGGTCTGCTCTCAAAGTTGATGTAGCCATCTATATGATTACTTTGGGCTTCAAAAGGAAAATGGAAAAAGGAAAAAATTGGGAAAATGGATGGTAGAGCAATCTTAAAGTTAACTACTATAAAAATAGATGGTTCATTACTTGAAAAATGAGGATATGGTTCAAATTTCCAATTTCCCACTAGTCCACTGGTGGCAAGAATATGATATGTGATTTTAAATGCAGCATGTTTAGAGAGATCTTGTAGGCATGTAACATGCAGAAATGTTATGTGTTGCTTGTTTCTTGGTTCAGAAAAATATTTAACTAGAGCAAGCTTAAGTTGGGTAATTATAGTATTTCTAATCCTTTTACACACTGTGAAAACAGTTTCTGTTGAAACTTGGAGTTTTAATATTGAATTAGATTTTATTTATATTTTGAAAATTTAAGGACTCTTGAATCTCCTTAAGTAAATTGTAATTTAATGCACTTTCAGCTACACTCAGCAGTGTAGTTACGTCTTGATTGAAGTCATTATAAAGGAAATGTAATCATGTTGTGATGATTCTCACATTTTTTTAAGGATTAATTGATTTTATTGTGATTATTTTTCAGGAAAAGGGGTATCATCCACATGCTGCCTATATCATTGTCTAAAGAGCCACTAGGAGTTTGATTTGCATGTTTATTATCTTTGAGTGTATACAAATATAATATGGAATAATAATGTATTTTTAAATGTGGATTTAAAATACATGCAAATTACATATTTCAAATGTATTAAATAATAACATTTAAAATAACAGGTTTTTTTTTTATAATAGTGTCTTTCCTTTAAGTTGATCTTACCGAACTACAGAAAAGATACTACCAATTAGTTATTGGAAAGTACAGGATTGCCTTATTGTTTTCCTCAAATTTTGTGAATAGCCTTGATCTCTAACAGACTTGATGAGAGTCTCCATAATTCTGCCTTAAATTGAAATTGATTTTAAAAATTACCTGAAAAATGTTAATTGTGTATTTACCAAGACTTTTACATTATAATCGCTATTGACTTTATCAGATGTTTTCAGTTAAGTAAATACTTTAAAAGTCAGTTTCACATGGGGCACCTGGGTGGCTCAGTTGATTAAGCGTCCTACTCTTGATCCTAGCTAGGTCATGATCTCAGGGTTCAGGTCATGATCTCAGGGGTCATGAGATGGAGACCCAGATCTGTGCTGTCATCACAGAGAGTATTTGGATTTCTGTTTCTCCCTCTCTCTCTGCCCCCACCCCCTGCCCCACCAGTTCTCTGTCTCTATCTCTCTCTCTCTCAAAATAAATTAACATTTTTTAAGTCAGTTGAGAGAAAAACACACTTTTGCAGAACTATCATTTTATATTATTTTCCTATTCCATTGCTTCTCTGTCTTCTCTCTTTTAGGTCATATCTCCTGGGTTTCTGCTACAGCACTTTATACTTCCTTCTCTTTCTGCTACCTTTGGAAATGTGTTCTGTCTGTTCCCACCAAACACTTCTTATCCCGGAATAGCCTTTCTTGATTATATGACCACCCAGATAATTCTCAGTAAGATACTAGTATATATTTGTTTCCCCTACTTTGCACTGACAAACTTCAAATAACACACCTTGTTCCCCTGTATCTGCCTTCCAATAAAAATGGACCTAAGACTTTTAAAAAGTAACGGCAACCACACTTCCTGTTAGGATAAAAAAACTATAATGAACAATGATTGTGGGTAAGGTAACATGGTCAGAATGGACAACTTTCACACCACAACGTGTCATGTAAGCACCCAATAGTTACTCTATTAGTAGTTTCTTTAGTTGATGAAGAAAAGTGATAGAAAAAAATGAATGGCTTCATTCTCATGATTTCTTGTATGCCATCATAAATATAAAGTCCTCCATTTCTGTTAAACAGGAAACCAATGATGATGCTGCTTACTGAAAACCATCTGTCCATGTTCATCTCTATCAACAAACTCTGGCCAATTTGCATTAGTACAAGCTGTTATTTCTGTCTTTGCCAATGTTTAACAATGTCAGGTGCTTTTACATCTTCTCGAGGCTGCATATTCTATGAAATTCTCAACGACATTTCTGATTTTCTAAAAAGATAATATTTTTATTCTTCACGGTGTGTAAAACACATAACAAATTCTGTGATCTGTAAAATATGTGCACTAAAATTATTTCAGTTTTATATATAAATAAGTTTATAATGTCTATCTTAAATCTAAAATATTTATATTTCAATTAACTATATACTACTACTTTTCAAAAAGGAGGTATTACCTGTCTAAAGAAAGCTTAGCTATACATTATACATTCAGAGTCTCCATCAAAGAACTCACAAAGCAATAAATTTTAGATGTTCAAATGGGGCATTAAAAAAATAAAAACAATTGTTGATTTAAAATGAGAAACTTTTAAATCCTCAACCTTAGTTTCAGGAATGGTACTGCCAAACTAGAAGATATTTGAATGAAAAATGTCTACAAAGATACCATACTAGAAATACAATTTAAAGAAGAAAATCTTGTGTTCAGTGAAAAATAAGATTTGTTTTTTCTCCAAAAAATAATCTTTCAAATCAGTGACTAAAAATGTGGAATCATATAACTTTAAAAAATTATCTTGCTCATTTATTTATACTGAGAAGAGGGAGGGATAGGGCAGAAAGACAGGGAGAGAGAATCCAAAGCAGGCTCTGCACTGTAAGCACAGATCCAGTGCAGGAAACTCATGAATTATGAGATCATTACGATAGGAGAAGATAGGATTCAGTAGACAGGGAGGGAAAGATTAGGCCCCAAGTTCCCTGGGTGGGAAAAAACACCTATTTTGGAACAATGCTGGGAGGGTCTGACCGCAGCAAACCCCTTAGGGCTTAGGGTTCCTCTTAAGAATTTAACAGACACCATCTACTTCCCCTCAAGTTTCCCCTCTGGAATTTGACCAAAGACCTACTAAGTATGGCCACAGACCCCCTTCCCCATACAATGGAAAGGAGCCAATCAGGAATGGATAACCCAGCACCTAGAGCTATCAAGCCAATAAAGATGGAACCTGTGAAGGAACAAGAGGGAAGGATGAGGGAGGGCTGACCAGAGCCTTAAAAACAAGAACCCTTGCCTATAGTCTTTGGGTGTTTACTTTTGAATGTCCCCTCTGTAAAGAGAGCTTTCCTACTATTCTTTTTCCTAATCTCATATTTTAGTAAATTTTGCCTGCTATTCACTTTGTGTCTACCCCTTCATGTTTTTTTTTTAAATCTGGCATCCACTTAAGACGGTGTATTACATTTCATTGTCATGCCACTTCAGTCTCCTTTTTATCTAGAACAACTCTCTAGACTTTTTCACTTTTTGAAGATCCAATACCAGTTTTGCAATTATTCTTCAATTTTGATTTGTCACATTATTTCCTCATGATTACTTTCAGGGCACAAAGTTCTTCTCAGGAATACTGCATGAATGATGCCTTGTCAGTGCATCAGTTAGAGCCCATACTTCAGAAGTTACTTGATTCTTTATTTTTTTTAAGTAGTTTATTGTCAAATTAGTTTCCATACAACACCCAGTGCTCTTCCCCATAAGTGCCCTCCTCCATCACCACCACCTCTTTTCCCCCCTCCCCCTTCAGTCCTCAGTTCGTTTTCAGTATTCAATAGTCTCTCAAGTTTTGCGTCCCTCTCTCTCCCCCCAACTCTCTTTCCCTCTTCCCCTCCCCCTGGTCCTCCATTAGGTTTCTCCTGTTCCCCTGTTAGACTTATGAGTGCAAATATATGGTATCTGTCTTTCTCTGCCTGACTTATTTCGC
>NC_043700.1:167562087-167572048 GCF_006229205.1 Suricata suricatta
GTCTTCAGTCCATTTCTTCACTGGGTTATTTGTTTTGTGGGTGTGGAGTTCTGTGAGTTCCTTGTAGATTTTAGATACTAGCCCTTTATTTGATATGTCATTTACAATTATCTTTTCCCATTCTGTTGGTTGCCTATTAGTTTTCTTGATTGTTTCCTTTGCAGTGCAGAAGCTTTTTATCTTGATGAGGTCCCAAGAGTTCAGTTTTGCTTTCATTTCCCTTGCCTTTGGGGATGTGTCGAGTAGGAGACTGCTGCGGTGGAGGTCTAGGAGGTTGTTTCCTACTTCCTCCTTGAGGGTTTTGATGGTTTCCTGTCTAACATTCAGGTCCTCCAGCCATTTTGAGTTAATTTTTGTGTATGGTGTAAGAGAGTGGTTTAGTTTCATTCTTCTGCATGTTACTGTCCAGTTCTCCCAGCACTACCCCTTCATTTTTTAAAGCTGCAAGGCAATGAGTCCCAGGTATTGTGGTGAAAAATCCTCATGACCTGAGTTGCAATCAAGAGTCCCACACTTAACCACCCTGGTGCCCCTACTTTTATTTATTTTTTTTTAATTAAAACTCTGTGTTGAGGGGCACTTGCAAGCTCAGTCAGTTGAGTTCCTGACTTTTGATTTTGGCTTGGTGTACAATCTTAACAATCTGTTGGTTTGAGGCCTGAGTCAGGTTCTGTGTGACAGTGCAGAGCCTGCTTGGGATTCTCTCTCCTCTCTCTGTCTGTCTCCCACTCTGTGTCTCACACAAATTACATAAAAAAATTTTAGGTTTATTGAAACATATTTTTCTAGTTGAGAGTTCAGTTATACAAGGATGGAACTACAAAGCAATAAAACAAAACATCAGATCATATTCCTTACATTTGTTTAAACAGAATTTACCTCTATGACTCATTAGCTAGTGTTATAATTATGTAAGATATATATTCATACCTCACACCATCTAAAAATATTCCCTAAATGGAAATCATTTTTAGATTAAACATAATTGTAGTGATCGTTAACTTTTCATATTTAATGTAAGTTAGATTATATTTTACCAAGTATCCTTTTGAAAGCCTATTTTCTATCTTTTTTCCTATAGATTATGCAGAAGTAAATTCTAAACAATAAAAAGAGATCTCATTTTCTATCTCCCCTTTGCTTTATAACCATTTTCTTCTGTGATTAATTCTTTGCTCTATGGGTTAGAAACACATAATGAAAAGAAAATTACTGAGATCTCTTCCTCTCACCTCCAGGTTGCCAATATATTCATTTCTCCACTCTCTTCTGACTCCTACGTATTTGTTTATAATCATACTGAGCTGTGTGTTAGTGTGAAGTATAACAAACCAGCTACCTACCATGTTCTGGTTCAAAATGTTGTGAACATGTTGCTCATTCTCAATATATTTAAAAATCTTGGTGTTCAAAAATATTAAAAGTAGAAATACATACTATACAATTTGAGACATGTATTTTTAACAAATGCATGCAGTGTAGCCAAAACAATGTTTTATTTAATTGCCCCCACCAGGTATTTATTGTGGGGGGATTGCTCACTGCCCATCATGCTTCCAGACCACCTTCCTCACCAGTCTGTTCCAGAATCAAGACACACACAGGTGGTTGATTGTGAATGCCATTCCAACTCTGGGGTCCTCTATTTGGTGCAATCAGATTTCCTCAGGCGGGTATTCTACTGGTCACTGGCACACTCTTTTAAAGCAAGATATGAAATCATACAGATATCTATCTAAATTCTGTACAACATCTTTTCTCAGGAATGCAAATCCTTAATGCAACATTTCACAGGAAGCAGAAGAAGTTGTAAGTGGGTAGACAAATCAAAAACAAAACAAAGGCATTTCTTACTTCTTAGCTATACCTTTTGTTACATAATAAATACTGCAAATCCACTTATTTCTTTGCAGTGTTTTTTCTACTCTAAAAATGTATGTTCAAATTGCTTATTACCACTGTTTTCCTGTCCTTTTTTCTTAATGGTGTCCCTCTTCTTTGATATCAGTACTGAAAAGTATTCTTAATCCCTAACACTTTTCGAGGAAAACTCTGCTTGAAAACTAAATGGTAGCTAGAAAAAAATGAATAATTAATAAGAATCATTGTTGATACGAAAAAGATGAAGTGCCCATTTGGTGTGGGGAGTTGTATGTTGATGGTATATCATTACCTAAATATTTGAGAGGCTTTTTTGGTTTGTTTTTTTATGAAGTAATGGGCACCCAGATGGAAGCTATTGAATTCATTTGAAGTATAATACTTTAAATAAAATATGCTTACATTGTTTTGAGATAAGTAGACATTTGTGATGAGACTGGTTGTGGCTAGAAACATCTGTTCATATTACTCTCATCCTGATCATTGTAGATAGGAAAATCCATCAGTATATTTTGCCCCTCCCTTTCTCACCTCAAACACAACTGTATGATGCTGCACTGTAACATTTCTGGAATATTAGTCATATAAAATTATTTTTCACTTATCTCTGGAGAACACGTGCCCCCAAATATCAATATTGATTTTTTTTTCTTCAAGGCACCATAAATTTTTTTTTGTTTGCTTGTTTGTTTGTTTTAGGTATGAGAAAACCTTGTATTTGTATTTTCAATCAATTTCTAAAACTCTTTTAGGAAATAAAAAATAAATTTTTGCAATAAAGTCAGTATTCCTGTTAATTGTTAGAGGATTCTGTTTGACTTTGGCATTAATAAGTTGATTATTTCATTTTCAGTGCTATTCATATGAGTTTTAACTGAGTTCCCAGGGCAACAATTTATTCCTTTTGTGGGGTGAAATCAATGACACAGGACATTATAGGAATCTACCATTGCTATTTTCTTTGCCAAAGCTCCTCAGCATAAAAAAATATGGCGGATTTTTTTTTTAACCTCTAATTTGAAAGCCACAACAGGTGACACCAAAAATTTACGCATATACAGATATGCATATACACTTCAGTTAACAATGTTAATATTGCTTATGTCTCATAACAATCTCTACACAGCCTGCAACTTTTAATATATTATATTAATATTGAAGCTTTCTTCTCAAAGGGCCTTGATGACTCTTTTTATGCATTTATTTTAATTTTTTAATGTTTATTTATTTTTTAGAGAAAGACAGAGATAGAGTGTGAGTGGGGGAGGAACAGAGAGAGAGGAAGACACAGAACTCAAGGCAGGTTGGAGACTCTGAGCTGTCAGCACAGAGCCCAATGCAGGGCCCAAACTTTGAGATCATGACCTGTGCTGAAGTCAGACGCTTGACTGACTGAGCCACCCAGGTGCCCCTCCATTTATGCATTCTTATTGCAAAAACAAATTGCAGATACGGAAAGAAGAGAGGAACAAATATTTTTTGAGCATCTATTGCAAGCTGGACATTGTCCTAGGCATTTAAGAGAGACCATACTATCTGCATTTTTGGAAAATTTACTCATAAAGCAGCTAATATATTTAAATTGTGAAAGACACCTTTCATTTGCCATTTCAAACCCATGTCCCACATTTCATCATCCAGCCTTATTTACCCTGGATGTTGACCTTAATGGAAAATATGGCTTCTGGGTCCTCTGTTTCACTGGTCTGCAGCCAATGGGGAGCTCTAGCAGGAGATTGAAAGGATAAAGCATGAGGTCAGGATATTAATTACCCTTATTTCTCTGAAAGGAGCTTTGTTCTTCAGTCACTGATATGAATAAAGCACAGATTCTACAGGATGTTTTAATTCTGATTTTGAGACTTAGTGGTAGTAAGGAAGTGGTTGCTGGGAAGTGACTGGCTATTTCACTTTCTTTTGTGGTATCTCTCCCACCCTTCACCATACCTACACCATTGTAAATAAACCCTTGTTGAAATACCCTATTATACATGTAATGCTGGTTTCTGTTTGGGTCCAAATTATGTACAAACTATTAAGTCTGAAAAGCTTAATTCATACATCATTTTCCACATTAGCAGAATAGAAAAACTCCTCCCAAATTTCTGTAAATGTTAAGGGTCTTGCTTTTTGATAAATTAATTAATTTTATTAATTAGATTTCCATTAGCTTTTCCTGTATATTGTATCTCACTACATTAACTGAGTATAGTTCTTACTTGATTTATATACAATAATTTATACACATATTCAGACACACATTTGTGCACATACTAAGACATTTGTGTTTGTAAAACTTACAAAAGATCAGAGAGATGAAGGCATAAGAAAGGTATCAGAGTTACAAAAAAGAACTACAATTTGAATTTTAAAGATTCCTCTTATTTTAAGCGCCTTTACCCTATTACTGGAAATTTTAACTATTGTGGTTGATATTCCAGACTCATACCACCTTTCTCCTGCCATTTTCTTTTTCCTTTATGTTCTCTGTGCTTTTATCTAATATCATATCAGATGTCTTCCTGCTCCTATCCCAGAAATTCAAGATATCTTCTCTGTCTTACACAGAGAAAGTCAATGCATATCTGTATTTGCCATTTTTTAAGCAAACTGAATATATTTTCTATGCAACAGAATCTGCTTTCTTAAAAAAAAAACCTGCCTTTATATCATACGTATGTACTATTCCATGATATGCATGATATCCATATGCATGATACATAGATTTATTTATGTGTGTGTATATTTGTATGTGTATGTGTGTGGTTATCCCCCATCTACTGATTACTTAAGCTTATTTTAAAGTAGGGAGTCTCACTTTGAGATAATAAATAAAATCATCTATTTTGAAAATGAGCCTATTTTACCCTGCTTTATTTGAATTCTATCTGAGTTTCCAACAGGAAATATTAAAACACCAGAAAGTAGGGAAAGCACCTAATAATCTTTCAAGAAATACAAATTGAATTTACAGAAAAGATGGAGGCTTTCTCTGGCTACAAGATCCTAAAAGAACAGGGAGAGACTATTGAGCCATGAGCATTCAGTCTCCTACCAGCTGCTCTGGATTGGTTCTGTTCTCAGGTAGGTTTTCTCCAAAATGTGGAGTGTCCGGGGTCTTAGTCTGTTTGGACTGCCATAAAAAAATGCCACAGGGGCGCCTGGATGGCTCAGTCAGTTAAACGCTGATTTCAGCTCAAGTCATGATCTTGTGGTCTGTGAGTATGAGCCACATGTCAGGCTTTGTGCAGACAGCTCAGAGCCTGGAGCCTGCTTCTGATTCTATGTCTCCTCCCTCTCTCTGCCCCTCCCCTGCTTGCTTGCTGTCTCTCTCTTCTCAAAACTAAGTAAACATTAAAAAAAATTAAAATGGAGAATTCAGCTTTCCCAACCCTGTAAACTACATGGTTACCAGATTTTTAATTGGTTAGATATATGCTCTCTTGGCAGGCATATATATTTTCTTTCCTTTTACAAAATCTGTTATTTTATAATAAACATATTAGAGCATATTTATTAGTAAGAACAATATCTTATATATAAACTTGAACAGGTGACTGTTTTAGTAATTCATTTTATAGGGAATGTCAACTTCTTAGATAAAAATAAGACTACTTCTTGTCTCACATCCCACTTCAATTAATTAATCTAACTCCATATGCTAGAATTTTTCACTTGCAGTACCTATTACCAGGTATAAGAAACTGACTCTTTCAGGAACATATGTTAGAAATCCTACTCAAATAACTTAATAACTAGCATATCACCTGTATGCTAGTAAATACTTAACAATTAGCTCTCAAAAAATAAAACAGGGCCAATATATATGATATAAATTTATTATGTTTCATGTAAATATAAGTTTATTCACATAAATATATGTAAATATATAAAATATTTATATAAATATATATCTACTATAAAGATACATAGCATACCACTGATAAATGACAAAATATATGGTCATTTATTATAAATTCCATACAGTCATTTGATATTCAGAGGACATTTTTGTTAAGTTTTGCTAAACCCTTACATCTATAGCTAACTGGTTGTAAATAATCAACTAGAACAGTTTCAATTTAAATGTAGGTTGCTATTTTAATTTATGGAATACGTAAGGTGAAAGTTAAATTTAAAAAGAACTACTTTGGACTTCTAATTATTCATCAATGATAAGAATCAGTCCTTTGCTGAATGTCATGATTATTTTTGAACATTAGAATATTTCTAGGAGCTCCTGGGTGGCTCGGTCAGTTAAGCGTCCGACTTTGGTTCAGGTCAAGATCTCATGGTTCGTGGGTGTTGACAGCTCAGAGCCTGGAGCCTGCTTCGGATTCTGTGTTTCCCTCTCTGACTCTCCCTTGTTCACAGTGACTCTCTCTCTCAAAAATAAAGAAAACATAAAAAAATAATATTTCTATAATATGTTGAAGCTTTTGACAGTGAAATGGGTACAGATACAATTTTGAATATAATTTGCCTTACTAACATAATCCTCATTATTTTATTAACTCTGGATGTTACAAAATAATAAATCAAACCCCAATTTGCAGTATTTGGATATTTTCATGGTGTCAATATCTTCTTCATGACAGAATTACAAGCCACAACCTTAGGTCCTAAAGTGATGTTGGAGAGAAATATATACTTGCTCACCATTATATACTCATCCAGAATGCAATAGACAGAAATAATTTCAATAGGACAGATAATAGAAAGATGTAGTACAATTATTAAACAATGATGTTTTGAGAAATTATTTTCTTTATAAAATATAATTTACTTAATTATAAATTAACATATCCTTACTTTTATAGAGGTTATGTTCCATAACCACATCACAAAATTCCTGAAAATTTAATGGTTGAATAGTTGAATCTTGTAAGCTGATATGTAAGCTCCAGAACACACAATGAAAAGTCTATGATTATTGTTAGTTTTAGGGATAGAAAATAAACTAATATGGTCAAAAATGTATTTCTATCATCTAAGACACAGATAGAGTTAGACACATGTTTAGGTAGGGCTGCATGTTTGAATGTGGACCAGTAACTCACACCCAGATGGGTGGAATGCATTGGTCATATCTGGATCGAGAGACAACTTGTGAAATTTGAGGGTTGATCAGGGTCATCTAAACCTCATAGGCTGACACTTAGAAATATGTTATTTCCCACAAGAAAACTAGAGAAAAGAAATGCTGAACGTTTGCTGCATACACTTTCCAAAAATACAGTATACCTATAGAGTAAAAGACTAATTTGTGATAAGAATAACTAATATGTATTGAGCATTTACTGTATGTTAAACATTGTGCTAAACATTTTATGCATTATCACAATGGATAAAACAATCATACTTTGTCATTCATATTATTTCTCTACAGTTTTAGATATAATTAAGTCTCCAAGAACATCTCTATATTTAAAATCGCATAGCAAGTATGTGTTAGAATCTGGATTCCAATCCTGAATTCACTCCAAAATTTACATGTTATGTATAGAATCTTTCACACTTTAGTGAACCCCATAGTCTCAATAGTAGAATATATGGGAAGTTCATTCATCTCAGAAAAAAAGAAGCAGATAGTGACTCTAATGTAGGATGCCTTCTTTAAAAAACAATGATCCCAGACAATAAATAGTAAGTTAATTAAATAAAAACATGTCAATAACTATGTTTGGATAGTGTAACTAGGAAGAGATGATTAGAGCAGCACAGGGCAACTACTGGGCTGAAGCTAGGGACGTATGCAAAAAATGACTAGAAAAGTCTTCGAGGAAGAAGAGATTAAAAAGCCACCATTTTGTCTTTATTTTAGGTCTATCTGTCTCAATTAAGCTTTTCTTCCCATGTCTACATACTTCATAAAAACGCTGAATTTCATTAAATGTATGTCTGCTATTTTAAGTCTTTTTTTTTTAACCAGGAACTCTGCCTCTACTTTTAAATATCATATGGAATTCCAGTCATCTGTTAGAGTCTTCTTTGATTTTTTAAATGAATTCCCAATATTTTATATATAAGTTCAGAATAGTAAAAAGCAGTTCAATGAAGATGATAAAATTAATACAGTAATGAAGTCAATTCGTCTCAAAACAAGATAATCACTTAAGAATCTCACGATGGAGGGTAACTACTGTTAAACCTGAGGACCACACACTACTAAGGGACCAGTCAGCTTCTATACATACAAGTTTCTTTCCAAAGCCCTCAAGCAGCAATACTGTAACATGTAGCCCTGGGCCTGATCTCCAAGTGTTTTCTTTATTCCGTTACTCTCTCCAGTTCTTAATAAAATGCTCAATATTGTTTGAAGGAAGAGCTTAGACACTAGGATGCTGACACAGTGGTCCCAGTCCGCCAGTTACAATGACGTGATCTTAGGTAACTAAATGTCTTTAGATACACATTATCATGGGTGAATTGTAACTAATATTATTTGCAGGTGAATTGTAACTAATATTATTTTCAGAATGTAAGATACTATGGAGAGAACATCAGATGTTGATAAGAAAGACATCTAAAAGTAGAAAATATGCAAAAGAAATTAAAAGTCAACAAAAAAAATGGGGGAGCAAAGTTTATTGTATTTTTTTTTTTAGTTTATTTATTTTGAGAGAAAGAAAGAGCATGAGTGGGGAAAGGGCAGAGAGAGAGCAAACGAGAATCCCAAGCAGGCACTGCACAGTCAGCACAGACCCCAATGTGGGGCTCAAACACACAAACTACAGGATCATGACCTGAGCTGACATCAGAAGCTTAACCTACTGAGTCACCCAGGAGCCCCAAAAAGCTCTCCTAGTTCTAATGTTGTCTAGTTTTTTCAGATCTAATTTTTAACACCTGGTGATTAATATTTCAACTAATGGCATCAGTAAGATAAACTTATTTTTAAAACTACCCTCCAGTGCAAAGAGTTGTAATATTTTATTTTTTTTAACATGGAAAATCAGTCTAGACACAGAAATAGCCTTGTCACTGGCAGATATTGTAATAGATGATTTAATCACTAATTTTCTACTCTGATTTATACCGATTTTTTATTTGGATCTGTAGGTTAGCAAATACATTTTACACTTAACATGTCACCAAAAAGTACAATAGCTTATGTTAAGCATAGGAAATGCACAGTGACTCACACTGTGTTTGAAACAAAGATTTTAAGAAGCTTAGCTCCTGGCTAATAAAAACTTCTGATAATGTCAAACTAGATAGGCAATCTTTGCACACATACTGAGTCTGACTATAAAATGATAAGTGAAAATGGTCTAAATGCTTACTCACCTATATAAGGTGAAAATTCTCAAGCAAGCAAAATTGCAAAAGGAAGCCTTGGGCCTAGGGACTGAATGTCAATATCACAATGAAATCTACAGTTTACCAGATCCATGTCCAAACATGTAGCAGGACTTATATAAGCCTGTCATGTTTAAAATGATACCTTGAACTTGCTTGTATATTTTAAACATTGAAATAACAGTACCATTATACCTATAATTTCCTGGCATAATTAAACTATCCCAATAGCACACCGTTTGAGTTTTCCCTTTTCCAATGTACTTAGGATTTTTTTCACTTGTATTTGATAACAGGAATCACGTAGAATTCTCCACTTGATATTGTAAGGAATTTGCTTTGATTTAACTTTTTTAAGACTTAAAATGTTCCACAATAATGTCACCTCTAATTATGGTAAACATGCAGACAATGAAGCATAACAGGCATCCGGCTAAACTAGGTATGACATGCCAATCCCCAAATACACCAATTTTTTTTTTTACATTCACCATTATTGGACTTTCTTTCTTTTATTTTTTTTACACAATTTATTTTTTTAACATATGCAATTATTTTTCATCATTTACAATACAGTAATTACAATGATACTCCAAACAGAAAAGCAAAGTAAAAAATCAAAACCCCCACTTCTATTTCATGTAATTAGACTT
Source organism: Suricata suricatta (assembly GCF_006229205.1). Classification (NCBI taxonomy): domain Eukaryota; kingdom Metazoa; phylum Chordata; class Mammalia; order Carnivora; family Herpestidae; genus Suricata; species Suricata suricatta. The sequence goes on from NC_043700.1 coordinate 167,571,924, forward strand.
ATACAGAAATTAGAAGGTTAGGTACCAACTAGTTAATCACCTAATTTCACAGCTATCTGAAGTGGCAATTGTAATATAGCAGCTTATCTATGATACATTCAAGATACATGATATAATTTATTACT
>NC_043700.1:167572148-167574434 GCF_006229205.1 Suricata suricatta
GCAAGGGAGGGTCAGAGAGAGAGGGAGACACAGAATCTGAAGCAGGCTCCGGGCTCTGAGCTGTCAGCACAGAGCCTGATGCGGGGCTCGAACCCATGAACTATGAGATCATGACCTGAGCCGAAGCCTGATGCTTAACCAACTGAGCCACCCAGGCACCCCAACATTCTTTTTAAATACAAGATCAATACATTCTTTTTTTTTTAATTTGTTTTAATGTTTTATTTATTTTTGATACAGAGAGAGACAAAGCATGAGAGAGGGAGGGGCAGAGAGAGAAGGAGACACAGAACTGGAAGCAGGCTCCAGGCTCTGAGCTAGCTGTCAGCACAGAGCCTGACGCGGGGCTCAAACCCACAAACATGAGATCTGAGCCTAAGTCAGAAGCTTAACCAACTGAGCCACCCAGGTGCCCCTTGATCAATAAATTCTTAAATTGTGCCTAATAAAAATATAATGTCTGCCTTTCCCCCAAATATCTATGTGGAATAGATATTAACTACTTTATCTGAAAGAAAATAAATACCATGGTTGTTTTTCAGGCTTGGGAATGACAGACGTGAATCTCAAAAAGTCAAAAGGGCCAAAACAGACACTGGTACCAAAATGTAAGAAGACGTGACGAAGATACTCAAGAAGTTTACAGAAGCATAGGGGAGAAAACCTTTTTATTTTGTACTTTCTAGATTTTCTGAGTGGTCCAATAGTTAAATAGACATAGACAGATTAATAGGAAAAACATCACTTTGTATATATGGGAGCCCCCAAAACACGAAGCTCAAAGAAGTGACCAATATAGGCAGATTGTATACCTTTTAGACACAGAAACAATACGTTTGTGAAAAATTTTTTAAATATCTATTTATTTTTGAGAACGAGAGGCAGACCATGAGTAGAGGAGGGGCAGAGAGGGAGACACAGAATCCCAGAATCTGAAACAGGCTCCAGGTTCTAATCTGTCAGCACAGAACCCAATGTGGGGCTCTTACTCACGAACCATGAGATCATGACTTAAGCAGAAGTCAGAAGCTTAACCGACTGAGCCATCCAGGCACCCCATTTGTGAAGAATTTTTAAATTAGAGAGAAAGAGTGTGTGAGTGAGGGAGAGAGAGAGAATTAAGCAGGCTCCATGCCCAGCATGGAGTCCAATGTGGGGCTTGACCCCATGACCCTGCTTCATGACCTGAACCAAAATCAAAAGTTGGACACTCAACTGACTGAGCCACCCAGGTGCCCCAAATTTGTGAAGAATTGACAAGACAAAGATGTTTGGGCTTGAGGTGGTAAATTAGCAAGGAAGTCACAAGATTTGTTTATGTAGCCTTCTCATACCTGTTTTCAGGGGGACAAAGGATTGTCAGAGTGTCTTTCTACCTTGTTTCTTAAATACCTTTAATTCAAAATAACCAACCTGTCAAAGCACATTTTGCTTCCCTTCAGAACATCTCTGTGGAGGGAATGTTAGGTAAGTAATTGGTCACTACACTGTACAAACATTGATAAATAATAGATCAGATCTCTTTAAGGAATTGGGACAAAAAAATTTTTTTTATCAGAGACTCAGGGATGGAGGTATATGCATATGAACCCAATCTCATACTTGAATTGTTTTAATCTCCCTATTCCAGTGGAAGCTAATGACTGGCTTCCCAGAGTGTTGTTAATCAAGGTCAGATTGTCTGTGGCAAAGTGCGGCATTCCACACCTGGAAGGCAGTGGGTAAATCAAGCCCTGCAAAATCGCTGTATTAATAAATATATTTCAATGCATTAGCACATATAAGGGCATATTATCTCATTTATTTACTTATTATTTTGAGGACTTAGAGCTTGAGCCATTAAATTTTAAAACATAGTATTTCTTCTGTATTACTGAATCTAGAAAGAAAAGAATATAAAATTGGGAAAAGAGAAATAAGGTATTATATTAAATTTGGTGGTTATGTTTAAATGAAGTTGCTTTTACAACACCAAAGACTTAATCATCCATTTTCTATATAAAAAGTAGCTACTTTTTTGCATGGACCTCAAGTATACTGTAGTATAGAGGTGGAATTTAAGGAAAGGTATTAAGCAGGCTCTGTTGTAGCTTATGGGCAAGTAATAAATTATATCATGTATCTTGAATGTATCATAGATAAGCTGCTATATTACAATTGCCACTTCAGATAGCTGTGAAATTAGGTGATTAACTAGTTGGTACCTAACCTTCTAATTTCTGTATAAGTCTAATTACATGAAATAGAAGTGGGGGTTTTGATTTTTTACTTTGCTTTTCTGTTTGG
>NC_043700.1:167574534-167602686 GCF_006229205.1 Suricata suricatta
TAATAATGAATGTATAAAATACTTAAAACATGAAACGTGAAGACTAAGACTAGCACTGTAGTATCTGTTATTTAATTTTTAATTTTGAGGAAACTGAGACACACGGACAAGATGTTAAATGATCGAGTACAGCACCATATGGATAATAATTGACAAGAGCCTAAGGACAATTACAAGCAATAAAAAGGACACCTGACCTATGTAATAGGTAATGAAAATAAAATATCTGGAACGCCCTTAGGGTGAGACAGGTTTCCAGAAAAGCAACAAACCTGAATGCATGCATAGAGTAGATTAGTGCCCAGTATTGTACATAAAGTAAAAGTATAGAAAACGATTTCTTAACTTGGTCTTGTATTCACGGTCTACCATCTGTATGAAGATAAGAAAACAGAAGGAAAATAAAATACAGGCTAGAGGATTAAAGCATTTAATAATCCATGCAATCCCATAGATATTTTTATGGAGATAAATATGTAGTACTTTCTCTTTAAGAATTTTCTGTTAGACTAAAGTTATAGACTAATGTCCTGTTGAAATAATGGAAACTTTCTAAGTCTTAGTTCTGTATGAAATAATAGATAAAGAAAAATGATTATACATGAAACATTTTAAACTTTTAATTAAACTTTGTAACATATCTCTTATAACTCATTTCAAAAAATATTTGTGAAGAGACCACTTGAGCAGATCTACTGATTAGGAGTTAGTCATAAAAATGCCTAAAATCTGGTGACTTCATTCAAGTTGCTGCATAAAAGGTAAAGTAAAAGATAAGAGATAAAAGATGATAAATCATAAAGAAACATCTATAGGTAAAATGTTTCATCTAAAAAAGTGAATCTGATTAAAAATAGCTTTATCTTCAAAATGACTATAAAAGAATATATCATTCCTACTAAACATTAAGTACATATTAAATTCAGATTACAAATGATACTATGTAACATTCCTCAGTAACCATGATTCCTTTAGTCCTTCCTTTCTATTTCTAAAACTAACAACCCTTTAATTTTCTCAATGCTCTTGTCCAGTGCCTCTTATTTAAGACAATAAGCACTCAATGAACAGCTATTGGGATTTGCTACTGATATGGGGTATACCGATGGAACCACAGCCTTTAAAGATCTCAAGTCTACCAAATAGAAACTACAGACGAAAAGCTTTGAGTATACATTCAGTTCTCAAAACTTCACCACTCTTGGTAAAAGCCAGTTATGATTTCAGTAAATGTAACATCCTTCATTTTGGTGGAGATATGGAAATCAGGTGACTAGCAGATTTCTCCTGAATCTTTAACTCATAAAAATAATTTTATTAAGAATACTCACAATGATAACTTTCATCTTTCTAGTGGGAATCATTGTCAGACCTAAAACGGTTTTTAAATGGGGTTTTATATTTATCTCCCAATATAACTCAAGCTTTTTCAAACATAAATACCCCACAAGTACAGTCGTGATTTTATGAAAAGCAGGATTATAACTTTGATTTTCAACAGAAAATGCTTTATACTGATTCACCTGGAAGAGAATAACATATGCAAAGATGGGTGGCTCAGTTCACTAAGAGTCTGACTCTTGATTTTAGCTCAGGTCATGATCTCATGGTTTATGAGACCAAGCCCCAAGTCAGGCTCTGCACTGGCAGCACGGAGCATGCTTGGGATTCTCTCTCTCCTTCTCTCTCTGCCTCTCACCCACTCACATGTGTACACACACTCTTTCTCTCAAAATAAATAAATATTTGAAAAAGAGAGAGGAAAAAATCCTTTTCACTTTATATTCAAATAGTGAAAGCTAATTAACTGGATGTCATACCGATAAAATAAAACATATTTTTGCAGCATATAAAACCAAAATGATATACATGTTAAGTATTACAGAAATGTCTTAAAAGTTTGTCAAAATATTCTTATCAGTCAGTTTAAAGTGAAAATCTGTCAAAGCCAAAATTCTGCAAATGTAGAGGATCCAATATGATGGTTTGGATCATGTGGTCATGAGAGTTTATAGCAAATAATACTCATTGAAGCAGATTAAGTGTAAAGTATAATGAAATGATCTAATGCTCTGAAGTGTTGAGAAATTCCAAAGAAATTAGAGGTTATAAAACTAAAAGAGACTAGTGAGTAGTTTGAGAGGCAGTAGGACCCTAAAGAATCAGGGCATAAAAAATAGAATTACATAACAAAAGGTAAGTGGAAAATTCTCAAAGATTATCATAATGTCGTACCTGCTTTAACTAGTACACAAATAACTTCCCAAGGGAGAAGCTATAAATCTTTTCTCAACCTTTCACTGCAGTGACACAGAGTCAATGGTGTTTACGCGTCCACTTGTGGCAGCAGGGCAGATAAACTAGACTTCTAATGATGTGAAATTCCTGAAATACTTATCCCATTGCAAGAAAAAGCATAGCAAACATGAGCCAGGTTGCTGGAGTTGAGGATGCCCCCATGCCTGTGCAAAGACCTATCATGGCCACTCTTGCCTCTCGCTCATTCATTTCAATGAGTATTTATTAAGGCACTACTTTGTTCATGAAGGGACTAGGTGCTGGAAATAAAGGGACAAAGAAAATAGATGTCCCTGCTGTCACATAGCTTACTTAAGTAACATACTCAAGGAATCAAGGAAACAAGCAACACAACAAATAGCAATAGACTGCTATTGCTTCTAGTGCTCCAGTGGGGGGAATTATATATATATATATATACACACACACACACACACACATACACATATATATATATATATATAATATATAACTATATATATATGTTAACTGTGGTAACATCTTTACGAAAAAATAACTTTCTATGAAGGATTTTAGTTGGCATATTTATTACACAGCTAATTACTCATCACATTGAACACATTTAGTTATACACATCACAGGCAGTACTTTCATAGGCTACTATCCACATATTATACAAACTTTAAATTATTCTTGACAATATGATTTTACCAGGTTTATAAATTCCCATTGCTCTCATTATAAAAAAGAAAAGAAAAACGCATACATATATATGCATGTGCATATTTGTATTTGTATGATACCAGTTTCTACCAATTGTTTAAAAACAACTAATGTTAGTCAATTCCAGTGCTCTCTCAAAGTTAGACAAAATTAATTGTCCCTGTTCAAAAATCGTAAGTAGATTTAAGATCTAAAGCATGCTTAGGATGTACCTTCATGAATTTTTGCTTAGGAAAATCAATATTATATGCCAAAACTAGAATGTTTCCTGGAAAATAATTGAAAGAAGGAAATTCATTATGTAACACAGAAAATCAGCACCTGATTGAGACAAAGCGATTGTTGTATGCATGAGTTAAAACACTTAATTGCATTTGGATCCCATATTAGAAATAATTTCCTCTTTTCTTAGTTATCATCCAGAATGTGCTCCTTAAATGACAAAGGCCTAATACACATATGCTTTATGGTGACCAAAGAAATTTATAAATTGTTGTAAATATGATTAAATATCATAATATTATGAAGGATTTGTATGTAAGTTCCTCATTAATTTCATCGGGGCTCTTAATGTCAACTTAGGTAAAATTCATTAGAAAAACTGTATTTTAAGAAAATTGAGCTGATGAACAAAGACTACCACGTATTTAAGGAAAATAAGAACAGATGAAATCTGTTCCTGAGAAATGGAGTAAGAAGAGTTTGAGTCAGTAACAGATGGAGAAGGAGGGAAAAAAAAGTTGTGACATCTGTTAAAACAGATTTAGAAGAGTCATTTGCACACCATGGACTAACGGCAACTTATTCCTGGAAAGCGCTTGCTGCCGAGGTTGGGCTAATTCTTGGTTATGAATAGATTTAGTTATTGATCAATCAGATTGCTTTTGGAAATCTTATTTTGTTTGGATTGCTAAAAAATATCCTACATATAGAAGCAAAGTTGACTTGCTTCATGGCATTACATCAGCCTTAGGGCATTTGGAGGCCAGGATCCTTGCAGACAATGGGATTCTGGAAGTCAAATATTTCATCTAATGGAACAAATTGTGGCTCACTCATGGTGTTTATTTATATTTTTTTTCCGATTTGAAATAATCCTAAAAATATACCAAGTTAATTATCATTATTTAATTTTTATATTAATCTAAGTTGGAATTATAGTTTACCTCAAATAAAGTATCTCATCATTTTATCTACTGCCTGTATTTATTTATTCAATCAAGAGTTCTCACCATCCCATGTGGCAAAGAGATTCTGCAAATCTTTTGACTCTGTCCCCAAGTTTTAAAGAAATCTTTACTGGGGAGCCTGGGTGCCTCAGTCAGTTAAGCAGTTGACTTCAGCTCAGGTCATGATCTCACAGTTTGTGGGTTTGAGCCCTATGTCAGGTTCTTTGCTGACAGCTAGCTCAGAGCCTGGAGCCTATCTTCTGATTCTGTGTCTCCCTCTCTCTCTGACCCTCCCCTACTCACACTCTGTATCTCTCTCTCAAAAATAAAAAAAAAAACATTAAAATAATAATAATAGAAAAAAGAAATCTTTACTTACTTACCTGCTGAATAATCTTCAGGCTTCTCTCAGTGTCATATTTTTATTTTCTCATTCTTCTTATTAAATTTCCATCCTCCTAATTGGAAAGGTAGGCATCTTTGGAAATCTCTTCTGCAATGAATGGAGAATAATCAGAAACAAAATGAAAAAAAATTATTAAAAAATATTTTGTGATTCTTCCATTTTTCTGGACTTCTATAGAAAAAAAAGACCTCAAATGAATATAAGAGACAGGAAAAATAATGGACTTTAATATATCTTTCAGTCTGAGCTGATTTTAAGACTTGAGGAAGAAGTGATAGTAAAGAAGAGAAAATACATTTTTAGGGAAGAAGTACAATATATACAAAAAATAAGTTATCAAAGATAAAACAACAACAAACACTCAAGGTTTTTTTTAAGGAATTCCCATAAAAAAATCTGCATCCTGATGGTCATGAATAAAGCTGTAATAAAATTAAAATCAGGGGCAACAGGGTGGCTCAGTTGGTTAAGCATCTGACTTTGGCTCAGGTCATGATCTCATGGTTCGTGGGTTTGAGCCCTGCATTGGGCTCTATGCTGACAGCTAGCTCAGAGCCTGAAACCTGCTTCAGATTCTGTGTCTCCTTCTCTCTCTGACCCTCCCCTGCTGGCACTGTCTCTCTCTGTCTCTCAAAAATAAATTTAAAAAATTAAAAAAAATTAAATTAAATTGAATTGAAGTCAGTAATAAAATATTAGATCTGGAAAAATCTTAGGAAACTTTTAATGAAAATTGCATTATACAGGCAAAAAAACAAACCCAGTATCAAAAAGCTTAAGTGATTTTCCTGAGGTCATGTCACTATGAAAATTCAGACCCAAAATCATTTCTAAGAGCAGTTCTTCTCCAACCAGAGATTAATAAAAGTAAGGAGAAAAAGTAAACAAAATAAAAAACAATCTTAGATCTTTCCTTTTCCTAGGGATCCTGATTCAGTTGGTCACGGCTGAAACCTTAAATATATTATTTCCTTGACTAATGGTAGGGAACCATAGTCAGGAAGAATAAAGGATATGACCCGACACAGAAGAAAAGAGAAAGGATAAAAAGGAGAGGTGAGCTTGATTTTCATAGTGTTATGCCCAAGATTTCTTTATGGTCCCCCAAAACCAGAAACTGCCAGGGAGACTGAATCACGCATGCAAAAGCAAAGGGCTTTATTATTATTATCACAGGTTTATAAACTCAGGCTCACAGACTTCACCAGTGCAGTGGATCCGTGCTGAGAGTCCTTTATGGGCTTGGGAAGGGGGAGTTACCGGAAATTGTGACACCGGTATAGTGATCCAATCATTATATACAATATTATTGACAGCAGGTTTAACCATTCACATTGCCTAGAGTATTCATTACTTTTGGCAGGACCCAATCACAACATTTAGAGTGTTAACCAATCACGGAGTGGGCCCAGGACCCTCACGTAGGGCGTGACTAGTCTTAGCCTCCATCTTTAGGCCTGCCCTTAGAAACGTTAAGGGTGTTAGCTGGCCTTTCCTGACTGGGTGTTACAAGGGTGGTCCCTCCTGCCTTGGGCAATGTGTGCCCTTCTATTGTCTAATGATCTGAGAAACTGACGCTTAGGCCTTCAAGGTCAGAAGGAAACTTGAAACCTGTCTTGGAGTCAGTTTGGTTCAGACCTGCGTCCTTACAATAGTTTGCCCTAATGTGTGTTATGTCTGTTTCTGCAACCACCTGACGAAAGATGGCTGGGTCTACATTAGAGTTCAGGTATTTCCCCATTCTTTGGGCAGGTTTATTTCAAAGTGTGTTTAAGAGACTATCACAAAAACAAACAAACAGACAAACAAAAAACAGAGATTATCACATCAGAATAATAGAACAGTTTTCATACATATTTCCAGGATTGTCTTCACATAACTTAATCCAAACCTCTATGGCTATGGCCGTGGGCTCTGTGCATTTTACAATCTCCACTGTGACTCTTCACTAACTGTTTCACTTGTGTAAGTGGCTTCCCGAGGGCAGGGAGGCTGTGTCGCTTTACTTTGTATCTGAAATACTTCGTGCAGACCCTGAATTTTAGGAGGTGCTCAGTAAATGTGATAGGCAAATGGTTAAACTAAATGAATAGTAAAACTCAATAAATTTTAGTGTTTAAAAATTAATTAGTATGCATGTCAATTACTTTACTGGGTATGCATGTTTTTGTTTTTGTTCTTTTTTTTAATAAAAGGTGGGTTTTTTCATTTTTCTATGAAATACCAGTTGCTGTTCTGTCCTCAATAGCATCAGAAGGAAGTCAGTTTAGGTACATAAAAATGACACAATAGTTCTAGGATATCAAGAATGAATGATTTTTATCTTTGAAATATATTAGTCAAACCAGAAATCTTTACCAAAACTAAGAGATTTTAATAATCAAAATAAAATACTAATGGTAAAATGAGTGAAGCCATAATGTACCTGAAGACTGAAATACACTTGGAATGGTTCGGTTTCTGCATACCTTTTGCTTTCTCCAAGAGCATGTTTTTGCAAAATAGTCACTAGGCTGCAGACATAGCCCACATAGACGAGTTATTAATATGCAATCTTCCTTCCCGAAACAGTTTACATATGCAATATATAGCATCTGGACCTTGTAATTGAATTTTTGAAGTTCGCTGTGCTTTGGGGGCTGCATATGGGTCAGTAATCATTATCCAGACACCATCGTTCATAGGACACATATAATTAATCAACTCATTAATTATGGAAAGAGAGTCTCAGAGAAGTCTAGCACACCTATTTCTTAAACAAATATTTCACCCTTGAGCTGTACACGTAGCATCTCCATTACCCATTGCCTTAGATCACTGTTAGCGATTTATTTAGGGAGCTTTTAGAACAAGCTATCTAACAGGAGTTGATATAAAAATCTTTCAGACACAGGACCCATCATATAGAGCCACAGAATTTAATCACTTTCTGGTTAAATCACTGCTTTGGATCTTTATCTTCTGAAGCTAATGTCAATAACACTTTATTTTTAATTTAACTATATTCAGCCAACTGTAAGAGAAACAAATCATGCTCTTTTTTATTTGTAGTTTTAGTAGATGGTTGCCAGGGTAAAATTGATAATTAGGGAAAGTAAAATCTTTCTCAGAGTGTTTTTTTCTTGCTACACATTAGCGAGCCCAGGTTGTTTAATGAAGATGCTTTATAGAGGCATAAAGGGGAGGGAGAGTCTGTAAATATATTTTCTCACTTTCCTGGCTCATTAACTAACCTGACCTAACTATTTTCTTTTGCTATTTGTCAATCCTATTTTTTTGCTATTTTTCCCCCTGTTCCTAACAATTCATCTTCATGATGTGCTGGCTTACATATGACCTACAAACCTCCTTGTGGAGAGACATACAGCATTGATATGAAAAAAAAAAAGGCAAATGTGTAAGATAAATGCCAATCCTAAAATAATAATATAATATAATCGGATATCAACTCAAGGTAGAGACACAAAGAACTGTTTAATAGAGTTGTAGTGAAATGTATGGAGAGCTTAAGGAAGATGAACAGCTGTTTGCTATCTTCACTGAAGCTAGAAATAACTTAGGCTTAAAATGAGAGACATGAAGAAGAGATTTCTGTCTGTAGATTTCTAATGAGATTTCTAGTCAGAATACCATACAGTCTATAGAATTTTCTTTCTTGTTAGATGCAGAGAAACAGGAGGTAATTTAGGGACTATTCAACTTAGAGATAGGAGAAAAGATCATTGGATGGTTTAAGGTTCCTCTTTTTCTAATACCACATTGTTCTGACTTCTCCGAGCCTCACTTTTCTGTCTCTGAGCCCCTCTGCTTGGAAATGATAAAATATCATACAAATCCAGGCTTAAACTTCTAGCCATCTGGCCAAGGTCCTGTAGAAAATACGCGATAGACAAGACAAAGTTGAACTTCTTGAAGTTTTAGAACTGTCACTTGTATCTCACGATTTAATCCAGTTTTAAATGCTTTTAGTGGAGATTTGGCCCCAGAAGTCACATTGACTTCTTACTTAGTATCTAGACCCAAAAACCTCTTTGCTTTCAATGAGATATGTTGCCAATTACCAAATTTGCCCCTGCATCCACGCCCCATGGTCACCTGGGACTTTTCCTCTATATTGTTAAGTAAGATAAATGTAGAACAGAGTGATTAGTGGTATGATATGAAGTGGAGTGTTGTAGGCAGAAGGAAGTATCTAGGCAAAGGAAATATGTCAAATAAGATCAATGAAATGTCTCAAGGTTGTTTGGGATGGGTATAAAGAGGAAGGAAGAGGAAACAGACCACAAAAATCCATAATGTTAAGCTAAAGAGTTTCATGCATGGCTTTCAAACACATTTTAGCTATGGATATCTTTTTTTTTTTTTAAAGAAAGCTCTTGAGGAAGTTTAATATGGAAATAAGATAAACACAGAGGTGCAATTTTTCTGGAGAATCCATAGGGAATTTGGAACTTGTCCTAAATCTCAGCAAGGCTTTTGAGATAGTTTCATGAAGCCTTTTCTGTTCCCAGGCCAAGTTTTCAAACCACAGCCTTCAATGCTGGAGGCAAGTTTTGATACAGCAAAAGTGTATAATCAGATTTACATTCTCCCTTTATATATGGCAATGCATGGTTGTTCAGACCTAAAATACAGACTATCAGTGCCTCCGTTGTGCCCCCTGCCTTAAACCAGCCACCATCACAAGGCCACATGATGGCAGTAGGGGCAGGACAAAAGAAATCAGCTCCTACTCTAATTGCCTAATTAAGGTGTGGGCAAGAGAGAAGAACGACTCATCCCCCCACTAAGTACTCGAAGACTGAATTTAACCAGTATATAAATTTTTAAGATGGAATAGTTAATAACATCCCATTACTTCTACTTAAATCAGTGAAAGTTTTATGTATATTTTCGTTCTCATTATTCCTTTCTTATTGAAATACCCATCTTCACCGCCCCTGAAGATCTTACTTATATCTCTTTTTTGCTTTTATTATTCAATCTTCTTTATTTAAGATTTTTTTCTACCTTTGTCGCTTTTTTAAGATCAAACCTTTCATGAAAGAAGAGGACCATAACTGACTGATATCTATATACCCATGTTTACTCATAGGCAACAACACATTAAATACAAAATATGAGCACAGCATATAATACTCTTTAAATGTTTTTAAATTTTTTAAATCTTTATTTATTCTTGAGGGAGAGAGAGAAAGAAAGACACAGAGAGCAAGCAGGGGAGGAACAGAGAGAGAGAGAGGGAGGCAGAATCTGAAGCAGGCTCCAGGCTCTGAGCTGTCAGCAAGCAACACAGAGCCTAATGCAGGGCTTGAACCCTCAAACTGTGAGTTCATGACCAGAGCAGAAGTCAGACACTTAACCCACTGAGCCACCCCGGCACCCCATAATACTCTTTAATATTGGAGATACGATGCATCTAACCCAAACGAAGATATATCTATAATTCACATGTTCACAGCTAAAGTTCCATTTTAATAAATACAGATTTGAAATGCGTTTTTAATAATTTTGCTTTTCAATCATTAGGGGTATATTTTCCAGTTTTCATTTTTTAAAGCATGTTTGTTTTGTTTTATTTTAACCATTTTTACTACGTTAAGAAGCTCACAGATATTAGGGGCTTGGAACTTTGTTAAACTAGTTGGGATAATAAAGGCCGGTCAGAATTAAAACAGTAGATCAATGAAACCCAGAGTTCAGTTTAGCACTGCTTTCTTCCGTTCACCATTAACCAGAAAAATCTAGATAGCATTATTCACAATGATCGCAGTTCTCCACTAACATGGTTCAGATTTTTCTGCCTAACACCATGTAATATGTACTGACTTCCTGGAGAAGGCTATATTTCCCTATCCCATTGCTGTCAGGCTTAAGCCCAGAACTTACGTGCTGCATTAATCAGCTCAGGCTGCCATAACAAAATACCACAGGCTGGGAGGCTAAAACATCTGAAATTTATTTTCTTACAGTTCAGGACACTAGAAATCCAAGATCAAGGTATCAGTGGATTTAGTTTCTGATGAGACTTCTCTTTCTCCTTTGCAGATAGCTGCCTTTTTGTTCTGTCCATGCATGCCCATTCCTCTGTGTGTTTGTGCATATTTGGTCTCTCTCTTGTGTTCTTCTTCTTCATTTTTTTTTTTTTAGTTTGTTTATTTATTTATTTAGAGAGAGAGAGCACGAACGGGTTAGGGACAGCAAGAGGTGAGATCATGAAACTCATGAGAAGTGAGATCATGACTGAGCTGAAACTGAGAATCAGACACTAACTGACTGAGCCACCCAGGTGCCTCTCTCTCTCTTCTTTTAAGGACATGGTCATACTGTACTAGAGTCTCCACATTTGTGACCATTAACATTCATTCTCTCCTTAATGGCCCTAACTCTAAATATAATAATTCTAGGAGGTAGAGATGCAATATTTTGTGCACAATTCAGTCCATAAAACTTGGAGTAATGAAACTCAAGTAAAAGTAACACTTGCAAATTTTGAAATAGAGTTCAAGATTTAATTCATGGTTCTACTAAAGCTGTCTTCTCTCTGCCATTAGGCCGCCACGTACTCAGAAGGTGGTACCTCTTCACTCTGGATTCTTGGTTAAAGAGGACATGGAACAGGGGAGAAGACTGTTCATAACTAACATGTAACAAGAAAAAGAAGTCCACATTTTTTCCCACCAACATTCTGAAACTTCCAGATCTGTTAATGCCACAGTTTAGCTTTGTAAAACTTACTAACAAGTAGTAACCAGAAATAGAGAACTATTATTAAACAATTTGGCTTTTACTTTATGGTGAGGTCTTAGGCTGCAAGGAATTTATTATTAGAGGCTGAATGAAATGCAAAGACAGACTATTTGGTAAAATGATTTCCTGCAAGTCCTTAAAAGGCAATTGATTCAGCAAATTGGCTCATGGGCATGTTACTATTATATTACTCTCTTCCTCCACCATCACTACTTGCATTTGAAAAGGTAATACAAGAGAAAGATAGGGTATAAAAGGTTGGCCAGTTAACAAAGAGAATTAAAAAAGAGAGAAAAATCCAAAAATTTGGGGACTTGAAGGATTAAAACATACTAAGTCTTTCTCTTATCCACCTTATAAAAGATAAATTAAAACATGCTTTGAGTGACAAAGGCCAATTTAAACTTAGCCTTTGATTTAAAAAATTAAAATATTAAAAATAAATAAAAATTAAATTAAATAATTAAATTATATTAAGCATGTAGCTTTCATAATCTTGTTGAAACCAATTAAATAAACAACACCCAGTAGTTCTTTTCAAGGCTCAGAGAAAAGAGACTGAGAATATACCTCTCATGTGAAAGCCTGATGATTTGATGCACCTGTAATTTAATTTAGGGATAGACTTGCATATGGAAAAGGATCATGGATGCAATTAGAAGACATGAAGTATCCTGTAATAAAACTAATATTTACAAAAGTCCATTACAATTTTACAGAAGTATATTGCCAACAGAGCCAGCACCCTGGATTAAAAGAGACTGGGATTATTTGATTTAAAATGACTTTTGCCCTACCAATATTCTATGGACAGAATGGAAGCCTTCTCCCATGGAGGATATATTCCTCGATTTCTTCTTCTGATTTCTTTAGGAAAATAAAGAAAAAGAAATAACCTCCCAGAGGTTGTAATTAAGAGCTATGGACAACTATGGATAGGGATGAGACTACTAGGAATTTTGAAGAAACAGTAACACCCCCAGAAAGTCTTCACAATGCTCAGATCTACTGTGGACATTCTAGTCTACTGTTTTATGAATGAGAGTTCATGAATGGTGTGTGTGTGTGCGTAAGAAACAGAGAGGGGACGGAAGAGAGAGAAAAAGGGGGGTTGGGGAGATTAGGAGGAAGAGAGGCCATTATTTCAAAATAGGCTTTTTTATGCTTTCACAATTTCACAACATATTTTACAGCATGTACTACTTTTCTGAATTATTTCCATTTTACCTGTGTTAGGGTAGATTTTGTTAAAGTTGTTTAACTTTTTTTCTCTTTCTCTTCTCTTACCCTCTCCAAAGTCATGTCTGTCTGTCTCTTTCATACATAAGCTTTCACACATTTCTTTTAGTAATAAAGAAGAAAGCACAACTATGGGTTTTTACAATGCAGCTAAGCAGTTAATAAATAAGGCAAGTAGACAATGACCTCCATGGAGAAATATAAAAGAGAGGTCATAGAGAGTTCTCTGTCCAAACACAAAGGAATACTTTTTAATCCTTCCATGGTACATCTTTTAAAATTTTTAAAAAATATTTTATTTATTTTTGACAGAAAGAGGGAGAGAAAGAGGCAGAAAGAGAGGGAGGCACAGAATCCAAAGCAGGTTCCAGGCTCTGTCTGAGCTGTCAGCACAGAGCCTGATGTGGGGCTTGAACTCGAGAATGGTAAGATCATGACCTGAGCCAAAGTCAGTTTCTCAACCAACTGAGCCACCCAAGCACCCCTTTGGTATGTCTTTTGAAAAAAATATTTAATACCTGTTTGTCTATTGGTTATATCAAAATAATATTTGGATGGCCTTGGAAAAAATATTTTTTTATTATATGTTTAAATCTTTGTTAGGTCCTGAGTATAAGACTTGTCAGGAACAAGATGTATGTAGGACAGTACGTGCAGTGTAGGGCAGTGGATGAAAAATAAAGGCAAGAGACAGAATGGGGAAGTCAATGCACATCTTCAATCTCATCTTTTTGCTGGATTTGGATTTTTACACATGGAAGTTCCGAAGCTCTCTTTCTTGGAATTGTGTACATTGGGAATCTATTTTTCAATTCTAAAACTTTAAAACCACTTACAATTTAAGAGAACATTTTTTCTAAACACATTATATAAAAACACTCAAACTGAAATCTAATATGTTCTGGTGTTTCTCTTATGTATAAAGTGTTTGTTGTTCATTAATTCATTTAAGTTGACATCATACTGGTGTTTCATTTGCTGTGCTGTTGAGGTAGTTTCTTAGTACAATGATGAAATATATTAAATATTACAGTACATTGCTCTGCTAGATATCACTTTGCTGAAGTTACACTAATGGGCAATATTAAGCAGTCTATTTCTCTACAATGTGGAAAGTAATGGGAGTTCACAGAGTAAAAGCCATATTACATCCCAGTTCTCTGATACATGAAGCTCATCTGAGAACTATTTTTCAACTATATTTTGAGTAAGTTGTTTATTGTGAGGGGCCTCTGTTGAAGAGGTGAGGAGTGGTCGTAATTGAAAGTGTTTATCTTGGAAGGTTCTGGGAGATTGGGAAAGAAGAGATCCCAGCACTGAGCCAGTGGGAATAGAATTTAGTGATTGGACAGTAGCACAATGGGAAATAAATACAATGAAAGAGACAAAGCCAACAGAATCAGAGACATGGAATAAGTTTTGGACAACTGATAGGAAAAGACAGTCTAGGCTATTGTACTGATGTGCCTAAGCAGTGTAGTTGCAAAGTTACAAAAAAGTAAGCAGTTCATTTAGAGATCATACAGGCACTTTAGAAATAAGTAACAGCGGGTGTCAGGATGGCCGAGGGGTCTAAGGCACCAGCCTCGAGATAAGTAGCAGAGTTCATTCAATAAAGAAAAAACAAAAAAACACCTGCATTTTATTTTACAATAAGTTTCAAGATTGAATCTGATACCTACCCTATGTTAAAAGGCAGAATAATCACATACTTTAATTCAAGATAAGATATTTATTGATAATTTTTATATACATGTAGAAATAATAGTGAAAGAATAAGAGAGACTCTGAGTTTCAGAAACTTGCATGCCAATTTCTAGGGACATAATAAAGGTTTAAATAGCTGAAAAGACATTGGAAGCCAAGTGCCAAATAGACTTACAAAGAGAGTATCAGGGCAATCTAATGGAGGCAGCTAACATGCCTGGTTGGAACTTAAAGATTTTCTTGGAAGACATGGCATTCGATATGGGCAATAAAAGAGGGTAAAATATTGAAAACAAGAAATGGTGTATACATGTTCCATGCAAGGAAAACTTTTTAGAGTATATTGCAGAAGTAGAAAAGCACAGGGTGTATTTGTTCTAATTTGTCAAAATAATAATTATATATATATTCATATGTATGTATAATTATTATCATAAGTATAGACATTATATAAATATACACAAGTGTATTATATGCAAATACACATGCACATAAACTGACAAACGACTGACAAAATAGATTGAGATTTATGGTGTTTTCCCCCTCTTATTACCTTTTTCTAAACTAATAATTATAAACTCAATTCTCTTGAACACATATAATAGATTTGGTCAATAAAAATTCATTCCACTTATTATAGTGATTGTACCTTTATTCTCTTATTCATTCGACCAATCAAAAGACATCAAGTACTTGCCATAGAAAAGGAAATATCTAAAGTGTTGGAATGAATAAATAAATCTCCAGCTTTACTGTATTCTTAATGAGGGGAAATAGAATAATTGGTGATGGAAAGAATAGGACTACTTGAGAAATTATAGATAAAGTCTCTCTGAGGAAATAACATTAAAGGGGAAACTTAAAAATGTAATGAATTATTTATGGCAAGAGCCAAGGAAAGAGCCACCCAGAAATAAAGAGGAAACAAAGTTGTTAGTGTGAGGGCTTTATGTGGCTAGGCAAAGGCAACTCCCCCCACTTCTTGTGTCTGTCTGTTGTGATAAGATATTCCAACTCTTTTAGTCAAGTAATGGAGTCTATTTCCCCTCTGTGTGAATTTGAACTTGGCTTATAACATTTTTTAAAATTTTTTAATGTTTATTTACTTTTGAGAGACAGAGTCAGAGCATGAGTGAGGGAGGGGCAGAGCGAGAGGAAGACACAGAATCTGAAACAGGCTCCAGGCTTGGCACTGTCAGCACAGAGCCCCCAATGTGTGGCTGGAAGTCATGAACCATGAGATCATGACCTGAGCCCAAGTCAGAAGCTGACCTTCTAAGCCACCCAGGTACCCCATGAACTTGCTTTATAACTTTTACTGGCCTGAAGAATATGGTACAAATGACTTTGTGTCAGTTCTGAGTCAGGCCTTGACATTACAACTCATGTTCTTGGGAATCCTGCCACTTCCAAGAGAAAAAGCCTGAGGGAGATGGTTGGAGGATAAAAACTTCTGTGGAACTTAGCTAATTCAGTTCATTTGCCATAGCTAAGGACCAAGATCAGCCAAGGTGAACTGCAATTGACCTATTAGATGACCATGAATGTGACAGAGAGGCAGTTAGCTAAGCATGAGCTGGAGGCTAAGGTGGCAGCAAACAGTGGCTTCTCCCCTCTGGGTATTATTAGACCAAGAACAGCAGGTACAGAGCACCTGGGAGCACCTGGGAAGGCTCTCCCTTCCCAGCCTGTGTCCTACAATAACCTGTAGCTTCATTATAATATATTTACATTGTGGGTTCGATGTCCCCTTCCCCTATAGTGAGTGAAGATGGCCTTGACAGTTTCAGCAAGAACCTTGTACGGCCAAAACCTTCCCCCACCTGACCAGTGTAAGTAGTACCTCAGGTGACTGGCAACAACCCCTGCTAGGGATGACTCTAGCTATGACCCATAATTATGCAAACAACACCATAAAAGTCACCTCTGACCCCAGTGTGGTTGCCACGTCTCCCATTTTGAGAGTGTACTGTGTTTAATAAATGGCTTTGTACTTGCTTTCTTTCTGAATGTCTTTATTGGAGGACAGGTACTCATGTAAATCTTTCATAAGAAATCCAAGAACCGAGACTTCCATTCACACAATCAGAATCTCCCACAGATGCTTGATTGAGACCAGTCAAGATCAATCAAGTCTGTTCCAGGTCAAGAGAATCACAGAGCAAACCTGTAGAGTCTTGAGCAACAATAAATTGCTGTTTAAGCAATTACATTTTAGAGTGATTTATTTTTTCAAGAGCTAGTATTTGCTATAGTCACTTAAGCAATAAAAAGATACTTAATTTTACATTCCAAGAAAATTCAAGTCGGTTCAGATACTGAACCTTAATGACTTTACATTGGTCATTGGTTTTTGTTGTTATTGCTGTTGCTAGTTTTTGTCCTAAGATTGATACTCTTATAAGATAACTGCTGCTTTTGGGGCACCTGGGTGGCTCAGTCAGTTAAGTGTCTAACTTCGGCTCGGGTCATGATCCACTGGTTTGAGTCCAAGCCCTACATCTGGCTCTGTGCTGAGAGCTCAGAGCCTGGAGCCTGCTTCAGATTCTGTGTCTCCCTCTTTCTGCTCCTCCCCTGCTTATACTCTGTCTCTCTAAAAAATAAACATTTAAAAAATTTTAGAAAATGATAACTCCCACTTTTCAAAACATCATTTCTTTATATGCCACTTTCCAAGAAAAGGAAGAAATAATATTTCTTCTCCTCATTTCTATTTTGTTCAGGGAGAAAAAATCCTATTCAGAAGTCCCTCAGTATATTTCTTAATGCCTTGTTGGTCAAGATTGAGTTGCTCGCTCCAAATGCAACATGTATATATAAGAAATTGAAGGGAAAGTGACAAGCTTACCTTATTATGATTTATTCCATGGACATATTGCCACCCAAACACAAGTCAACATCTGAAAATTAAAGAAGATGTGGGTGTCTGGGTTGCCCAGTTAGCTGAGCTCCTGACTCTTGATCCAGGTCATGATCCCAGGGTCATGGGATGAGTCCCACATTGGGCTCTATGCTGAGTGTGGAACATGCTTAAAATTCTCTCTCTTCCTTTGCTCTTCTCCCCTGCTTGCACACACTGTCCCAAGAAAAAACAATTAAAGAAAGAGAAAAAAGGTGAAAACAGCTCATAGCTAAATAATGAAGAACAAAGGCAAAAATAGCACACTTTTATTTTACTTTTTTATATATTAATGTTTTCAATGTTTATTTATTTTTGAGAGACAGTGAGATGGCATGAGTAGGGGAGGGAATGAGAGAGAGGGAGACACAGAATCTGAAGCTGGCTCTAGGTCCTGAGCCATCAGCAGAGACCCGGACTCAGGGTTTAAATTCAGGACCAGTGAGATGATGCCCTGAGCCAAAGCCGCCTAGCTGACTGAGCCACCCAGCTGTCACTCCCACCCCAGAAAACTTTTACAAAAAGTTTCTATTCATTATTTCATAAGCAGCTTATCTGAAAAAGTATAGAGAATAAAGAGGAAAGGAGTTTAAGAAGATCTTGGAGAAGACAGGGTTCGTTAAGCACTATGGTAGAGAATTTGGATTTTGAATTTTTAATGTTTTATTTTTGATAGAGTTCGAGTGGAGGAGTGACAGAAGATCTGAAGCAGGCTCCATGCAAACAGCAGCAAGTCTGATGCAGTGCTCCAACTCCCCAACAGTGAGATCATGACCTGAGATGAAGTCAGTGCCTCAACAGACTGAGCCACCCAGGCGCCCCAAGAATTCGGATTTTTTTTAAGTGTGAGGAAGAGTTGTGGCAGCATTTCAGGTGAGCGTGGAATGGGTCTTAGGTGAATAATATAGGACAATAAGAACAAAGAAATCAAGTAAGAGAATAGGACCACCGAGTCGTGGACTAGAGTAAAAGTACAGAGAAGGGGAATGGATTCAGGATAACGCTGAGGAGAACTCGATGGATTCCTTGTGACTTTAGGAGAAGACTTGCTGACAAAGTATCTTCTGTGAAGGAAAGAAAGCACTGAGAGTGATTCCAATGTGTCAGCGTCCCTGGAGTTCATGGCCAGGCCATTTCCTATAACAGATTATAACTGGTTCAAGGTTTGGAAGACAGAAGTAATGTTTTATGTATTTTAAATTTAAAATATCTATTAGACATTAAAATGGAGATGGTCAGAGAGCAATTAGACAAACAAGTCTATGTTCTCTGAGGATATAGGACTAGAAATAGAGGTACGATCAAGCAATTCCATACTAGATATATACTCCCCCAAAACTGAAAGCAGAAAATTGAACAGGCATCTGTATATCAATATTCATAGCAGCATTATTTGCAAGAGCCAAAGGTGAAAACAACCCACATGTACATCAGTGGACAAATGTATATACAAAATGTAATATATACATATAATGGAATATTATTCAGCCTTAAAAAGTATTAAAATTTTGATATGTGCTACAATATGCATAAACCTTGTAGTCATTGTGCTAAGTAAAATAAACCACAAGTCAGTCTATGATTCCACTTATATGATGATTCTAGAATAGTTAAATTCATAAAGACAGAAAGTAGAATAGTGATTATCAGGTTCTAGGAGCAGGGCGGAATGAGGAATCATTAATTAATAAATACAAAGTTTCACTTTAGGAAAATGAAAAAGTTTTGTAGATGGATAGTGGTGATAGGCGCTCAACAATATGAATGTACTGGATGCCATTGAACTGCACACTTAAAGTAAAATGGTAGATTTTATGTGTGTATATTTTAGTCAAAAACCGGTAATGGCACATACTGACATGGGGCAGTTTGTATCTGATATTGGTTCTCCCCCTTATTCTTTCAAAGTTGAACTAGCCTATGTTGCCACCAAATGTGTATTACAAAATAGATTCACCTTATTTTCTTTTTAAAACGAGTCTCATGTTAAAATGTAATAGTGTTAGTATTATTAAAACTAAAACATACTTGAGTCGAGCAATTCGCCAAAAAAGATGAAATTGTCAGAATTCTTGAAATCTAAGACTTCTTCAGAAATAATAGAACTTGGAGCTTTTTCTTTTGCTATATACCTTCAGTGTTGATTCACCCCGTTACTGAGTCTTATCAATTCCAAATCCACCGTATTCATTTTATTCTGTATTTCTTTCCTTTTCTCCCCAGGTTTTAATACTCTTTATTTGCATATTTATACAAATGTGCATTCCAATAATTAAAATAATTTGAACATAAAAATAGTACTGTGATTAAACAACATTTTGTATCCCATGCACCTCAGAACAGCTTGGTTTTTACCACGGATTTCTCTGTCCATCACATTCAGCTTCTTCCTTCACCAAGATTGAGCAGATTGAAGTTTGTTTGCTCATGGAACTCTGTATTTCTTTTCTAGTCTCATTTAAATTACAGGTCTCCATGAAACCATTGAAGTTATCTCATGAATCTGTTGAGAATCACTAGTTTAAAGCCCTAAAACGGCTAGAAGCCCAGATGTGTAATGCATCATTGTATCTGTAATGCCTAACAGCTCCAATCACATCCCAGTAGTTTAAGTCCTACTTCCTTGCTCTTGTTTAATCTTTCTTCACTCTTTCAAATTGAGTTTTATATGTGGCAGAAAAAGAAAAAAAGAAGGAAATTAAAAGCACATTACAGAAAAGTAGTAAGAACCCTGGTGAGAGGTAGCAATAAATGGGATCTTGCTGAAAAATACATGAATCATTTGAGTAGAATCACACACTTTACAAACAGAGCAAAACCTGAGAGTACATTAAGAAAAGCAGATTTTCCTAGAAATGAAAAGTAATAGTTCCACTTTACTCTACTCTGTCTTAATAACATTTTCCAGAGTCTTATTCAGTTCTGGGCACCATGTTTGAAAAGAGACATTGGCAAAATTCCTGAATTGAATGGAGTTGGATGTATTTGCTTAGTTCCAATTGAGTTTGACCAGCGGGAAAGTGATGTTTGCAGAGCAGACAAAGAATATTTGAAGTCAAGAAGAGATGATTACACAGATGACCCCAAGAACCAGGGTGAATGAGGCTGTCCATAGAAGATGCACCTTTCTGGTTGCACTTACGAAACTGGAAGATTTCTTTGATTGTTCTGACAAAGTACAGTCATCCCCAATGGTCTTTAAAAATTCCTATTAGGATTCATAAGGTCCAGGAGGCTGCTGAGCAATTATTGGCATCTTGTGATCATTTTCCTGCCAATACTTCAACCTTTGCTCACCTGCCCAGCCATGTGTCCCCATTTAAAGTCCTGAAAAATCAGTTAATAACTTGACTATCTGCATCCAGCTATTTGGAAACTTCCTTATCTAACATTATTTATAATTCATTGGCACAGAAATGATAAGGTACTTGGATATTTTCTGAAGGAAAATTAGGAGAATTTTAGTAATCTTATCAAGGTAACTGATAGTCTTAAACTTTCTGATAGACAGTACTTGATATATTATGTTTTATTTGTGGGATACAAATTTTAAGAGACACATCAACAAATTAGAATGTGCCTGGATTGGGGGGTGGGGGATGATGTTAAAATGTCTGGAAAACAAGGCATAAAAAGAATGACTGATAGTTTAGGAATATTAACCTTGAAAAGGGTTATATCTAAGTAGCATTAATAGCAGTATTCAAATATTTGAATGGCTATCCCATGAAAGAGTCAGTAAATCCACTATTACTCCCAAATAACATACTAACTTTTGAAAGTTATAAAAAGAGATGAATTTGGCTCAAAATAAGGAAAGTGTTTTTAATAGTTATGATTTTCCCAAAGTAAAACATTTAACCTTATGAAGGAGCTTACCAAAAGTTTAAAAATTTAACTATTGCCCAGATTACTATATATGCAAAATTATGAAGAATAGATTTTAAAAGTATTAATGGAGGGGCATTGGAGCATTCTTTATTATAGATTTTATTCTTACTATCACTCCACGAAGTATTATTATTTGTATCTTATATAGAGAAAGTGAGACAGAGAGAGTTTAAATAACTTAATAAGTCTATATTGGTAACAGGAAGTAGGAAGTTGCTTTCCAGTAGAATTGGGTTCTCTGTGTCCATAAAACTCTAACTTTAAAAGTTAGAGCACTGGAAAAGAACAGAAAACACAGAAGGGATTTGTCAACAGCAGTTTCTCTGAGTGGTAGAATTTGAAAACAAAAACAAAACAAAACAAACAAACCAAAAACACCTTTATTCCAGTATTTTTAAAAGCTATCCATAATAAACATTTATTATCTTAAATAAAATTATGACTATTTTGTGCTTTAAAGAAAAATGGGAAAACTATTTTCAAATTATCTTTTCTAATTGCACATTTTTTTAAAATTTCAGGAATGAATATCTCTTCCAAGTAAATAATTGTTAATTTTTATTTTGAAATGATTTAAACCAAGAGAAAGACAGAAAAATTCAATAAAAATAATTTATAGCAAAACTTCCTTGTTATCATTTTATCATATTAATCGTTACTCTCTTCTGTGTTTTTTTGTGTGTGTGTGTGTGTGTGTGTGTGTGTGTGTGTGTGTGTGTGTGTGTGTTTATCTTCATAACATTACTTCTCACATTCTGCTCTAACACCACAGGATTCATTGTTGCCTTCCAGCTTTCTTTCTTCATTTTTATTTTTTTAACATTTATTCATTTTTGAGAGAGAGAGAAAGAGTGTGTGGACAGGGGAGGAGGAGATAGAGGGACACACAGAATCCAAAGCAAGCTCCAGGCTCTGAGCTGTCAGCACAGAGCTTGAAGCGGGGTTCGAATTCATGAATCTAGAGGTCATGACCTGAGCTGAAGTTGTTTGCTTAGCCAACTGAGCCGCCCAGGCTTGCATCTTTCTATATGTATAACTCCTTGTGCAGCACTAAAAAGCAGTGCTTCCATTTTTAACAGCTACTTGCTGACTTATCATTGTGCATGTGCCTAAGTGCTGCTTCCTTAGTTCTAACCCACTGGCTATGACTGTGCCAATTTCCACCTCAGTGAGGGCCTGTCCCATCTCTCCTACCAAAAGGCAGAGCAGTGCTTGCCAAATTCTCAAACTAGCCAAGAGCTAAGAGGTAGTAATTTTTTTTAATTTCATATATTCTGTTCTTTTAAAAATCATCTTTCATAATGTATATTATTCATATGTTGGATCTTGGCTATTCAGGCTTTAAAAGTAAAACTATTACCTCTCATGATTCTTACCTCTTTTTACTTTTCTTTTTCATTCTCACAAATTTTTTCAAATATGTACTCTGCACATCCATAATTTGATTTTCTGAAGTTTCAAGTATGTTCTCTATTGGCTTCAATACTGGATTTTAATGTTGCTATTACATTGTTGTTAGCTAGAACTACATCAACTTTGGTTCCAACAGAAATGAAGCTTTTGTCCTTGCATCTTATTCTATTCTTCTCCAGTTATGATTTTATCTCACTTAAAGTCATCGGCCCTTATCATTATTAAGATGTCCAAGCAGATATTTTACTTTTTTCCTTTTTGGTTTGCAATCGTAATCAGAGGCATAATCTCATTTTAGTATTTTTTTCTTTTTCTTATGTCTAGTAAATTTTATATGTCCCATGTCCTATTTATTTTCTTGCTTACCATTTATTGAAGACTTTTCTCTAAACGCGATTTTTTTAAGAGACAAAATGAGGATTACTTATCACTGTTCGTGATGCACTTGGGAATTCTAACATTTTCTCTTTCACATATGCTGCCGGAGAGTAGAGCAATTTGTGGGGCTTCGCTCCCAATTTCCAGTGACTGGCAGGCATTCTTCTCATGAAGATCTGTTATTTTGATAGTAGAAAAAGAAACCATCTTCAGCTGCCTGGAAATGACATTTAGCTCAGATGTACTAAGTGAAAAGTCACATTTCCTTGCATGCACTAGTTTGGTGTTTTTTTTTTTTTTGCATTTTCTCTGTCTCTGCTCCTGACTAGTTGTCTAGAGATAGCATTGGTGAGATGGCGACGGATTGCACAGACTTTTAAGAGCTCACTGAGTATACCTCTTCCCAATTCCAAGTGCATGGATGACACGCTCACCTGTAGGAATGTTTACAATATGAAGACGTAAATACTACAGACAGTGCTTATCTTTCTGGAAAACTAGTTGCAAAACATTCTCCCAGATACCACTGGACTGATGCCTATTTTTACCTCCTATTAAGCCAAGTGAATGCCTGTATATAAGAAAATTATCTTCGGAAATATGCAAGGGGTGGTTCTCACTTAATCTTCATCCAATGACAGAACTGAACACTTCTCACCAATTCAATAGCTTGACTGCAAATCTTAATTTCATGTGCCATTATAATCATAAAGGCTTCCAAGAAAAAGCTGAGAGGATAGAGAGTGGGAGTGACTTTAAGGAATATTTTTTTCTGAAATTTCTAGTCTAGCATCATTTTTAACCTGAAAGTTTCATAAAAAGAAATATTTAATATTTTTCCTTCTAAAATGCATTTCCCAAGAAGAAATGCTTTGTTATATATGTCCTTTTCAGAATGTAAATTTAAAAATGTTGCCATGTAAACTAAACATCAATTTGTAGGTACAAAGAGGCTAATAATTATAAACTATATTGTACATTATATTATGCTATTTGTTTTACTTTTTAGTAGTTGTAAGTTTCAGGATATTGAAGATAACTTAATGCCTATTTATTTTTAACTTTCAAGACATGATTAACACCCACAATCCTATTCCTTCTAAAAAAATACACAAGTCTGTTCATTATCAAATATTTGTTGAATGTCTAATGTTATCCAGATTCTCATCTTAGTGATAGGGTAGGCATACAACAAACACTCTGACTTTCATAGAGTTATCATTCTGTTCAGGAGTTTTCAGTTTAGATCATTATTTGCCTTGTTTCATTTTTTTATCTACCTCTCTCCAAAGTCTGATTCTGCTGATAGCATTTTGTTATTGACAAAACTCTTCAGCGTTTGCATCCTACCTTGCTTTAGGCAAAGGCAATAAAGAAAGCATCAGTTGAATCATCTTAAAAATATGAAGGAGTATCTTTCCCCAAATCTTTCTGTCATGAAACTTGCCTCTGCATAAACATATCTCTTTTAAAATAAAGATACAGAGGAGGGCCTGGGTGGCTCAGTCAGTTGAACATCTCACTTCAGTTCAGGTCATGATCTCATGGTTTGTGGGTTTGAGTCCTGCATCAGGCTCTGTGCTGATAGCCCAGAGCCTGGAATCTGTTTCGGATTCTGTATCTCCCTCTCTCTCTGCCCCTCCCCAGCTCATGTTCTCTCTCTCTCTCTTTCTTTCTCTTTCTCTCAAAAATAAATAAATGTTAAAAAACTGAAATAAAATAAATATGCAGGTAGCATGTACATACATATCCACTGATTTACTTTTGCTTACATCACAAAAGGCAAAGATATTTGCAAACTAAAAATACCAACTTCTTGATCTTATTGTTTTGAAAGAATCTTTGGTTGGTGCCACTGAGCTTTGAGTTCTTTTCTGAAGTCAGCAATATTACTGGCTACCATGAAGAATTCTTCATGCAGGTATTCTGTATTTCTGGAATAGTGTGCAGTGTGTGTGTGTGTGTGTGTGTGTGTGTGTGTGTGTGTGTGTCTGTGTGCGTGTGTGCATGTGTGTGATGACTGAAGCATAAAAACAGGGACAAAGTTTTTCATTTTCCTGTAGTCAAGACTGTTTTCAAAGATTAGATGTATGTACAATAAAACCACTGTATGATGCCACTCTGATTTAAGCACTTTTTAATTTTTTTAAATGTTTTATTTACTTTTGAAAGAGAGAGAGAGAGAGACAATGTGAGCAGGGGAAGGTCAGAGAGAGAGGGAGACACACACAGAAGACAGGCGCCAGCCTCGGCACTAGCTGTCAGCGTAGATCCTGACACAGGACTCAAACCCATGAACCAGGGTATCATCATCTGAACCAAAGCTGGACGCTCAACTGACTGAGCCACCCGGGCGCCCCCTGAGTTAAGGACTTTAAACCCCTTCTTTATAGGTGCTCCTGCGTAGTTCAGCCAGTTGAACATCTGACTCTTGATTTCCACTCAGGTCATGATCTCAGAGTCGTGGGATGAAGCCCACATCAGCATGAGGTTCACTTGGGATTCTTTTTCTCCCTCCGTCCCTCTCCCCAGCTTGTGTACTCTGCCTCTCCTAAATAAATAAATAAATAAATAAATAAAGACAAAGCAAATGAAAATAAACACAAAAAATACAGTCCCTTATAAACATTTGAAAATCTAATGCATGTGATTCTATACAAAACAACCCAAGATATACAAGAAGAAATCCCTAAATGTCATGAAAAAAGAGAAAAGCCAACAATGGATCTGTGAGTTTGTGAGATCAGAATCCAACGCCACCAGTCAGCATGAGAGAGGGTTGAAGAAGACGGGTTGGGATGGAAATCTAAGTTCTAACGGAAGAGATTAGGCTTATGAGTAAGATACACAGTGGAAATCAAGACGTGGGCATAGTGGGGCCTTTGAAATGCCGCACCTTCTAGATAAAAAGCTTCGAGCAAAGCTTTGCCTGTTGTTTCAGGAAGGTGTCACAGAGTTTGTCTTTTCCAAATTCTAGATACACAAATAAAAATATATTGCAAGAAACAAAGACATAAACAAAAAAAGCCTTTTTTTCCTTTTTTACAAAGTATAGAGTTTAAGTCTGACTTAGAAACCATTTTAGCTAAAGAAACCATCAGAGATACATTTAACATAAAATTT
Source organism: Suricata suricatta (assembly GCF_006229205.1). Taxonomy (NCBI): domain Eukaryota; kingdom Metazoa; phylum Chordata; class Mammalia; order Carnivora; family Herpestidae; genus Suricata; species Suricata suricatta. The sequence continues at coordinate 167,600,492 of NC_043700.1, forward strand.
AATGAGACAGTGACACCTCTAAAACATTTGGCTGCACAAAACAAAACAACAACAAAACAACAACAAAATCTGTAAGAACATGTTCACAACCTGAGTCACATCTTGTTCCCTGTGGAAAAGAAATGCCTGTCAAAAATGAGTTCACATTAAAAACTTACAAACCAGCGTGAGCTAGAATCAGTAAGGCAATGAAGACGGAAATTCCCTTATAAAATATATAAATAAATGGAAATGGATACAAAATAAATGAATAATCTCCATGAGTCCAAAAGGTCCACAGTGAAAGAGTAAATTTTGTCCAAAATAATCTCTGAATTCACTATGATTCCAATCAATATTCAGGCAAGATTTTTCCAGAGTTATTTAAATCAAACCTAAAATTGATATGGATAATAATCATACCAAGAACGCTAAGAAGTATTTCCATTAGGCAAAAAAGGATAGAGGTGGGAGGGGGGGACATGTATGCCTGTTCTACCATATAGCCTCCTGTAAATAAACAGTATTTGAGAATGTGGTATTTGGGCAGAAATAGGAAAAGAAAGCCGCAGAATAGAAGAGTGAATATAAAAACATATTAACATATTTTTTTTGGAAATAAGTACATTTGGCAGGCAAAAAAGAGGCCCCTGATTCCCATGCCCTGTGAATATGCTTCTCTATGACAGAGAGGATTTTGCAGATGGGGCTAAATTAAGGATCTTGAGATGGGGAGATTGTTTGGGATTATCTGTGTGGATCCAGTATAATTGTAAAAATCCTCGTAAGTAAAAGAAGGATACAGAAGGGTCCAAGTATGAGATGGGGTGGTGGAAGCAGGACCCAGAATGATATCATTACTGTCTGGAAAGAGCCAAGGAATGAAGGCTGCCTTTAGGACCTGGAATAGGAAAAAAAAAAACAGATTCTCCCTCAAAGACTCCAGAAGAAATGTAGCTCCACTGACATGTGATTTTGGCCCCCTGAGGCCCATTTTGGATTCCTAAACTTCAGAACTGAACGATAATAATTGGTGTTGTATTAATCACTAACTTTATGAAAGTTTGCCATAGGAGCAATAGGAAACTAATACAGTATATGATAAAAAGCCATTACAGTCAGTAGAAAAGAGTTGAAACATTCAATAATTACACTTTTTTGTGAAAAGCAAGAGTTTAATCATAAATATCTTCATGACATCTGGACAGAGTTTCCTAAGCAAGGCACAGAAAGTGTAATCCAAAACACTAGAAATTGAAAACCACAGCTAGATTATAAAAAATAACCTCTATGCATCAAAAGCCACCATAGAAACATAAAAGCTACAAATGGGCTGGAATAAAATCTATAAGTAAATTTAACAAACATTATTTTTCAGACTATAAAAAATGCCATAAAACTGAGACAAAAGAACAAGCCATAAAAACAGGAAATTCTCATTTAAAATAAAACAAATCACCAATGAATATGAAAAGTCATCCCAACTCAAAATTAATTGGAAACATCAATTTCAAAGTATGATAAAATAACATTCCATGATCACAAACTGATAAGTATGACAAAGTATTGAAGCAAAGTTGTTTCATAGGATAATCCCACCTGGTCATGATGTCTTTTCTTTTTTAAAAAAGTATGTTTCCAGCTGTCTTTTTACTGTACACTGTGGTGAAAGAACATATGAAGTCAAAGAACAAAGAAGGATTTGTGTTTGGTTTTGGTAGAGACTCTTGTGCACATTTCCTGGTTCTATGCCTGTGTAGTAACAATTTTGTAATAGAAACTTATACCTTCTTGATACAGGAATTATCACTGATACTGAAATTATATCCAAACTCTTTGTCCTCTGCACATCTTATAACGTCTTGGTTTGGGACTGGGTTGAAGCGCGTCTGCAGTAGTTTTTATCTATGATGTGGTCCTTACCTCTAAAACATGGATTGTTTTTTGTCCCAGCCAAATTCAGGTAATGTTTTAACAAGGTCTCTTTCTTCTGGTTAAGCTGGAATTCCAGTATCTTTCAACAATGTTCAACATTTAGGATTGTTTTCTTGTCACTCTCAGTTTTAGAGCAGCCCCTCTTTGCTAAGACCTGCAAACACTGAGCCCAGCCTTTAGTCAAGACAGGCCAGGAGAAAACCCCTGCCGCCCGTAAGTCTTTCTTCTTCCACCCTTCTCTCTAGTATCAGGTACCTCAGATTCTAGACACATCGGTAGCC
>NC_043700.1:167602786-167605231 GCF_006229205.1 Suricata suricatta
TGGATAGTTTTTTGAGGAATTTCCATACTGTTTTCCAGGTTGGCTGCACCAGTTTACATTCCCACCAACAGTGTAGGAGGGTGCCCGTTTCTCCACATCCTCGCCAGCATCTATAGTCTCTTGATTTGTTCATTTTAGCCACTCTGACCAGTGTGAGGTGGCATCTCAGTGTGATTTTGATTTGTATTTCCCTGATAATGAGTGATGCTGAGCATCGTTTCATGTGCCTATTGGCCATCTGGATGTCCTCTTTGGAGAAGCGTCTGTTCAGATCTTCTGCCCATTTCTTCACTGGATTATTAGTTTTTCGGATATGGAGTTTAGTGACTTCCTTGTAGATTTTGGATACTAGCCCTTTATCTGAGCATATGGTTAGAACTCTGTTTCTAAAATACTCCAATACTAAGATGTTGAAAGGAATAGAAATAATCAACAAATTATATCAAGAAGAATTGACGAATGAACCGATAAATAAAACAAGACCTTTTTTTCCTCAAGCCAATGAAAAAATGTATAGAACTGCCATTTTCTGCAGACAGATCCTATAAGATGAAAAGTGAAGTGTGGGCCACTGGATGTCCCAATATGTAAGCCAATGCTGACCTTAGCAAAAGTAATAGGAGTAAAAACCTGATTTGTGAGTGTTTAAGAGGCAATAGGAGGAGAAGAATTGGGGACAGCAAAACCAGAATATTCTTTTGAGGAGTTTGCTGTTGGTGTTGCTTTTAAGAATGTAGAAGTTGGGTGGTTGGAAGTGGGGGGAATTTAGTCTTTATAAAAACTTTTTTATGTGGTTGTTTTTAAATATGTAGTGATAATGGCATGTTTGTGCACTGTGTTTGTTCCCTATTTCTTCTGTAACAAACTTAGTGGCCCAAAAGGAAGCACATTTCTTACAGTTCTGGAAGTCAGCAGAGCGAAATGAGTCCTCCAAAGCCAAAACTAGGGTGTTGGCAGGGTTGGTTCTTTCTGCACTCTATAAGGAAGAATCCACGTGTTTGCCTTTTCCTTGGCTCCTGGCTTCTTCCTCCATTTTTGAAACTAGTAGCAGAACATCTTCTAATGTCTCTCTGCTTTCATCATCACTTCTCTCCCTCTCATCTGTTGCCTCCTTATTATGAAATCCATATGATTGCCCTGGGCCTGTCTGAATAAATGAAGATCTTTCTCCATTTTTAAATCCTTAACTCAATCATATCTGCCATTCTCTTTTGCCATATCAAGTAACATAAAATTTCTGGGGATTAAGAGATGGGCATCTTGTGGGGGGTCATTATTCATTCATTGTACCTTGATAAAAATTATTCAATAGGGAGCAAAATTGTTGATAAAGGAAAAAGAGGAATTGCTGTGGCAATTTCTGGAGTTGGCTGGAGGTTGTGACATGTGGCTAGTACCCAAGTGACACGCTTGGCATTATATATAAATTGAAATAGTTCTCTATAATAATAAGTAAGAAGGCAGGTTATATGATTGTTGGTAGTTGCAGATAAATTGATGCAGAAGAAATCATATCTTCTAAGATTAATAGGGTCTTAGTGATTACTGATCTGACTCTAAAATGGGTTGTTTGTGAACTGAACTACTTATAATCTTTCTAATCAACACTTTCCAAAGGAACAGGGTCTGTGACTTGTTAATAATAAGTTGGTTGAGTAGTAACTAACAAATATTAGATAATTACTTTATGTGATACAACACCAAAGATATTGCTTTTCCACCTCTGCCTGCTTTAGCTTCCCCTCTGGGTTCTTTTACAGTACCATTTTCTGAGCACCTGATATATTTTTTAAATGTTTGTTTGCTGTTTATTTCTTTGTTTGTTTAGAGGGAGAGTGGGTGTGCATACACAAGCAGAGAGAGGCAGAGACAAAGAGAGAGAGAAGAGAGAGAGAGGGAGAGAGGAGTGAGAGAGAGAGAGAGAGGAAGAGGAAGAGAGAGAGAGAGAGAGAGAGAATCCCAAGCAGGCTCCACATTGTCAGCACAGAGCATTATACAGAGCTTGGTCTCACAGACCATGAAGCATAACCTGAGCCAAAACCAAGATTCAGATTTTTAACTGACTGAGCCACCCAGGCACCCATCTTGCACTTCATATTAAATGGTGGGCTCATCAATAACTCTGCAGAGACGTCATCTCATTCAGAAAATAGCATAGCTGAAATACTCAGTATGTGAAACAAGAAGGATCTGTCTCTTAACTTCAGTAATTTTTTGTTCTGTTTTGCTTTAAGTACCTGGTATGTTTTTTTTTTTCCTTCCTAACAGCCAAAGAGTTTAGGGAGGAGTGAATTTTCTCCCTAATATTGTATATAGTCTTGGAGGAAAAGTAAATGAAGTGGCAGTTCTCCACTCTTTCAGAAGTCTGAAAGGAGCTGGAGGCTACATTGGTCAGAAATTTCTTATCATTCTGGTACAGCAATAGAGAGAAAATATAATCCAAAC
>NC_043700.1:167605331-167615022 GCF_006229205.1 Suricata suricatta
ACAACTGAAGAAATACAGCATCATTAAAACTCAAACTATTCTATGATAATATTGACTTAGGTTATGCATATTATATAAACATACCTAAAACAGAAACATATACTCTCCTCTCAGGTCTTGAACACTAAAAGACATGAATAGTTGTGCCATATACCTACTTTAAAAACTATCAAGTGAATAATAACCATCTTAAATTGCCTGCAATTAGGCGTTCACACAATAATCCATAATGACGTTAATGGAGTCTTTACGTAGGACAGAATAGTAACGCACAGTGTGTCTGCGATTAGGTATTCACATAACAGTATATAACAGCTCTGAAGAAACCATCACAGACTATCAACCAAATAAAGCAGGTTTTTGGAATCTATAATTTACTATTTACTAAATTTTGTCAACTCTGGTAAATACCTGTGATAAGCATCCTTATCTTCTTTCTTTTGATACTAAGCACTGAGAAAGTGTGCCAAAAGTCCCCATTACAACTTATTCCCCAGCAAAGGAACTCTCCCCCTTACAAAAACACTCCTGGAGACAGTTCTAAATTTACTTTCTTCATGTCTTCCTTTCAAATTCTTTTATTTAACACACTGCAGACATATAATCATAACTAGTGGTTCACCAGCCTTGGCAAGATCTTTTCTTGCTTAGTAAGATCTTTCTTACTTTATTCTCAGTTCTGATCTTACTTAAACCATCAGCAGTTAACACATTTGGTTCCTTCTTGATTCATTTTCATAACTGGCCCTTTAAAACTTTATACTCGTCAACCCTCCTGGCATCTCCTTGCAAATACCATTTGCAGACTTTTCCTCTCCACTGAGTTGCAAATCACTAAGGTTAATTGTAAACTCGTCTCTATCTTCAGTCACCCAAAATATTTATTTAAGTCCTTCATATTTAAATATTATTTATATTTTTGTAACCAAATTTGTATGCCCAAGCCCCTGATGTAAATAATAACTGCTTGCATGAAATCTCCATGTGAATTTTTCTTAGTGTGCTATATGACTTAGGGACAATTCCTGTTGCAAAGAAGCCTAATATAAAAATTAGATATGCTCTGTGAACTAGAGGAAGGCTTTACTTGTGAGAGATGGTAAGAATAGAAAAGGTTTGGATTTTGTTTCTTCTTTAAGGTCAGGCTAAGCCCAACTACCCATGACCTCTTGAGACCCTGGGCCTTCTCATCTCTGATAGTTCACACACGCTTTTCTCTCTGCCTGAAAGTTTCTCTCCATACTCATCTTACCAGCCAGACTCCTAATGATATACATATTCGAAGGTGAAGGAATAATGTGCAAAGATTTTTTTTCATGGCCTAGGAATCAATTCTCCTGCAAACATGCAAGGACACCAAGGTGGTGTGTGTGGAACAAAGGGTGAGAATGCTAATTGTTTTCCTCAAATTTATGTGGTCTTCTTTGGTCTTGTTTTATATTTCATTTTTTTAAAATTATTTAAAGTCAATCAAGAAATCAAATTAAATTCAATTAAATGTATTGTCTATGCAATTTACTGACGTATTTGAGACATGTGAAATTGATATTTAGTATTCTAAAATTCTGCTTCTGATTCCAAATAAGACTCATCTAGATTAAGTACAGAACTAAAATGCTAAAAAACATTACATCTGGAAGTCACATATTCATATTCATAAATTAATCCAACCTCTGATGTCTTTAATGTTCTTTAAACTTTTTCTATCCTCAAGTCTTCGTTAAAACTGAATGGATATTCAATTGCAACCATATGGTTTTCAATACTTATAATGATTTGCTGATAATTTGACTTCTGAATATATCTATGCTTAGGAGATATGCCTTGAGTAATTTTCTACATATTGTCAGTCATGTAGTATATAGGTGTTCAAAATAGTTCATTAGGTTAAAACTGATGTTTTGTTAGGTTCAATATATACAAACACGATGATTTAATTATAATTACTTATTAACTGCCTAGAAAAATGGAATATGTTTTTTATTTTTTTTTAAATGTTTGTTTGTTTATTTATTTATTTGATTTTATTTATTTAGAAACAGAGAATGACCACGGGAGGAGCAGAGAGAGAGGGTGACATAGAATCTCAAGTAGGCTCCACACTGTCAGCTCAGAGTCTGACACAAGACTAGATCCCACAAACAACGAGACCATGACCTGAGCTGAAATCAAGAGTTAGACACCCAGACACCCCCAGATGTCTTTTAAGGATCGTGAAATGCATATTGAATTTACTTAAAATTTATTAAAATGATTATAGATAATTAGTAAGATCTTTATTATAGTGTTTTGTTAAAGAGGCTGCTGTTAAAAGGTGTAAAATACAATTTTTTTTTCTTTGTACCAAAATACTGCAGTCAAAGTATATTGTCATATCTCTTCAATTTTTTGATCATCTACAATTCTGAGGCAATGTACTGATAACATTTTAAAATTATTTGTACTATTACAATGTTCAGTAACAGAGGAACCTAAGAAAACTTAGATCATTAAATATTTATTTAATGTTTTCATGATACTGATGAGAAAAAAAGATGGATTAAAAATTACACAAATCATAAATATTTGATTGGCTGCTTTAAAGGAACTGAATGAGACCACAATATCTCTGTGTTTTTCTTATTCTGAGTCATCGTGCATTAGTACCATAGAGTATATTTACTGGGCTATTCCCAGCATTAAAACATAAATAACTACAATAGAATAAGATAGAGTAAAATGATAAATATCCCAGTATATTGGTAATATAAGCATCATTTGATATTATTTCTGTTTCGTGTGCCTGTGTATGTCCATCTCTGTAATTTGATCTCTATATTTTTGTCTGCTTCAAATCAATATAGTTTGAAAAATTGAATCCTTAGTTTGTAAATATATGCTTATAACTACTGCCCTTTGAAGAACCATCAGGTAATTTAAATTATAAGACAGAGTGAAAACACTGATGTTTGGTACACAATACATAAATATTTAAAAATTAGCCATCTTTGATAGATATATAAAGGAGTAAAAGGAACTTTGCATGAGTCTACATGGTAGTAAACATCCATTGGTCAAGACTTTGACACATACTGATGCTTAAAACAATTCTTGCAAGAGGAATGCATGGATATGAGTGTGTTACACCAATTAAGTTTTAACTGCTTGAGACTGGAGTGTATTTAACTCTTTAGGCTAGCACATAGCTGCTAGTTAGGGAGTGAACAAAACTGGCGTTCTGTTAGAAATGTAAAAAGATCTCCCATGTTTGTTAAAGAGACAAAAGACAATATTTGACAAAAACATTTTAGCTCAATAAGGTTTTTGAGCTTTATTAAAGTATAATTTACACAAATTAAATTTATGAATTGGAAGTATATAGTTTGATATGCTTTAAGATAAATATACACATATTTATGTTATCATACAGGACATTTTCATCAATCTAAAAAGTGTCTTTCTGCATTTTTTTTTTCATTCAGTACCCTTTCCTCATTTTCATCCCCAGGCAATAACTAATACAATTTCTAGATTTTCATATAAATGAAATCACATAGTATGTATTCTTTGTGCCTATCTTCTTTAGCTAGCATCATTTTGCTATTTTCTGATGCTATTGAATTTATCTGTAGTTACTTTAATTGGTCAGTAGTATTCAATTGTATGGATATACCACAATTAATTAATTAATTCTCTAGTTGGTAGCCATTTGGCTTATTTTCACATACTTTCTAGTAAATAAATCTGTGATAAACATATGGCTACCAATATTTTTGTGGGCATATTTTTGCCTATCTTTGGAAACACCTAAAGTTGTGTTTGGATGGGTTGTAGGATAAATGCATATTTAACTTTAAAAAAAACTACTGAACCATTTTTCAAAGGAAATGCATCATTTTGCACTCTGATAGATATACCAAAAAAAGTGTTCAAATAGCTCCATGCCGATTTTTTAAGTTTTTTGTTGATTTTAGACTAAAGAAAGAGAGAAAGCAAGAATGAGCAGGGTAGGGGTGGGGGTGGGGCTGTGGACAGAGAGAGCAGGAGAAAATACCAAGCAGATGTCAGTGCAGAACTCAATGTGGGCTTGATTTCATGAACCGTGAGATCATGACCTGAGCAGAAATCAAGAGTTGGACACCTAGACATTCAGGCCTCCCACTCCATACTTTCAACAGTATTTTGTTGTTACGAAGACTAGACACATTCATGTATACACACACACACACACACACACACACACACACAACATATTTATACATAACATATATACAAACACATACTAAGACACGCATACACATATAAATATTCACATATTTATATTATAAATTTATATTATATATTATTTATATTATAAATTTATGTATATAGATACATATATATCCTTTCAGCTTTTATTTATCAGGAAAAAAAAGGGCTCTTCTTGCATGTTAAAAATTTTGTCATATTGGCTCTAGATTGGATGGCTTCAGAAAGGAGTGCTATCATTCAAACACGTTTTTGTACCTCAGATGTATTATGCCTTTTTAAAAAACTTATTTACATGTATTTTCAATTTTTTAAATTATTGCTTCCTTCACAATAAGATTATAATGTCTGGATATGTCTTTTATGTTTCTTTTGCTTGAAATTTGTAGAGTGAAATTTCAGAATGCATATTTCCTGATTTCAAGACTCACTTTAGAGCTATGGTAACCGAGACAATGTGGTATTTGGAAAAAGACAGATAGCTCAATGCAGCAGAAAAGAAAACCAAAAGTAGACCCATACATGAATGGTAAATTGAATATCAATAATGTTGAATGAAACAAAACCTTTTCAATAAATGTTGCTGAAAAAAATGGACATCCATATGCAGCATAAAGAACATGAATTAATTTATTATATTAATTCAAATGGATCATTAATTCAAGTAAAAGTTCAAAACTCTGCAAGGAAACATATGAAAAAAAATTTTCAGCCTTAGATTACTAAAATATTTTTATAGTTTGACTTCAAAAACATAAGCCATAAAAGAAAAAATAATTGACAAACTGGGCTTCATCAAGATTGAAAAAACTCTGCTCTTCAAAAGATGCTGTTAAAATGATAAAAACAAAAAACACAGATTGAGAGAAAACAATTACACAACAAAAATGTAATAAGGGGTATGTACAGAATATATGTTTGTATATATTTATATAGTCAATAAGCAAAGGAAAGCTAAATGAAGATGGACAAAAGTTTTGAACAGAAGCCTTCATAAAGGATGTGTACAGAAAACCAGTTAGAACATGAAAACATACTGTCTTATAAACTAAGTGATTAGCCATTAAGGAAATTAAAATTCAAATCTAAATCTGATACATACTTAAATTATCAGAAGAAAAAGATATATATAATACCAAAGTTGACAAGGAAATTCCTTTTTTTTTTTAAGTTTTAATTTAAACCCCAGTTTCCATACAGTGTATATTACTGAATATTACTAATATTACTGAAACTAATATTAGTTTCAGGTGCATAGTGAAGAAAACAATCAACAAAATTACAAGGCAATCTATGGAATAGGAGAAGATATTTGCAACTGAAACACTTATATGTTGTTAGAGGAAATTCAAAATAGTCAATCACACTGCAAAAGTGTTTGGCAGTTTCTTATGAAGCTATACTTACACTTTCCCTACAGCCAGTCCAAACTAGTGTTGGGTATTTAGCCAAAAGAATCAAAATATTATAAAGACACCAAACCTGCTTTACAAATGTTTATAGCCATATTACATATAGTATAATAATAATAATTACTAATATAATAATAACTAATACCTTTCATTTACTGAATGATTAAACTAACTGTGGTATATTCATTAAATGCAATACTTCTCAGCTATAAAAGGAAAGCATTGATACATGCAACAGGATAAGTATGTGTCAAATGTATTATGCTAAGTGAAAGAAGTCAGATTCAAAAGGATAAATTCTGTATGATACTCATATGATATTCTAAACAAGGCAAAATTAGAGTGAGAGAAAATAGATCAGAAGTTGCCAGGTACATATGATAACTGAATAGGATTGATTAAAAGGGACAAGAAGTAATATTGTGGGGATAATGAATCTGTTATATATCTTTGTTTTTTAATGTTTTCTTTTTATTTTTGAGAGAGAGAGAGAGAGAGAGACAGTATCAACAGGGGAGGGCCAGAGAGAGAGGGAGATGCTGAATCTGAAGAAAGGCCCCAGGCTCTGAGCTAGCTGTCAGCACAGAGCCCAAAGCGGTGCTCAAACCCACCAACCTGAGATCACGACCTAAGCCAAAGTCCAACACTTAACTGACTGAGCCACCCAGTTGCCCTAGTTATGTATCTTGAGTATGGTGGTGGTAAAATGGTTGTGTTCATTTGTCCAGATTCATAAAATTATCCTTAAAATGATGAATTCTTTATTCATTCAAATGATTATTCTTTAGTAAACCTGGTCAAAAAATATATATAACAAACATTTGGTCTACTAGATGATTTACTATATGATGATATGAAATGTGGGTAATTTTTTTATGTTTATTTTTGAAAGAGAGAGCCCACAAGAGTGGGGGAGGGGCAGAGAGAGAAGGAGACAGAGAATCTGAAGCAGGCTTTGCTCTGCCAGCACAAAACCTGACATGGGGTTTTGTGAGAACCATGAGATCAAGACCTGAGCTGAAGTTGGATGCTCAACCGAGCGACCCAGGCATCCTGAAATGTGGGTGATTTCAATCACAAAAGTACACGGTGTGGGAAGAAATGGAGAGTAACACAGGGTGTGGTGACTGGAGGATCCCCAGGAAGATATCAAATGTCCAGTTGAGAAAAATATGTCAAGGAGTGGTGCCACCATCAGTTAGGGGTCACAAACTAATATCAGTAACATGGCTGCACTGAACATTATTTTCCATAGTTCTATCTTTAATCTGTCTTCTGCATTTTTCTTTTGTGAGGTGAGGACTATGACCCTTCTAAAGCCTTATTCCCAGTTGGTCTGCTTCCAAGGTGCTGGCATGTTTGTCTTTTGTTCTATTTCTCAGCATCGGGATCAGTAGGTACTTGAATCAGTCTATTGTGAACAGTAGTGTCTGAGAATGAGAGCTTGATGGAAGAGCACTGTTTTTTCTACCCAGATACCTCCTGTGTATCATCTTGATCCCCACTTCTCCCCTCTCATTCTTCTTTTTTATTTTAATTCCTAGACCAAAGAGCTGCTCCCAACCAAGATGTGGGTGCCACTGCTCTATATCTAAAACATCTTACAAGATATGTGTGGGATAGCAGGAAGAAGAGTTAGAATTCTAGAAGGTTTTATGTAATCCTTTAATCCTTTATGACTCTGACACTTGCCTACTGGAAAAGCTCTGGGGAGGGCAGCTAGCTTGTGCCTTGGTGTTGGAGAATGTTGTTGATATCTCTGTTATATATGCTGGCTGAGCTGAATTCCCTTTGTTTCCTTTAGAAAGATAAACACTTTTGACATAACCTTATATTTCTCTGCCTGCTTATTCTGAAAAATCTATATTTGCTATTGGCATTTGCCAAAAGAATGGATGTACAATTTTCTTCTGGAAATTATAATACCTCCTAAATCTGTTTCCCTACATAATTATTGGAAATTTTAAAGTGAATTAAGGTGGTCAAACAAAGATCAGAGATTTTACCTCCCAGTGGTTTTTGAGACTTTGTCAATAAAATAAATACGTGCTCATAAATAAAATATGAAATAAAATGTGAAAGACACCTGTTACTGCCTCTTGCTAACTATTTTTTAATTTTGATCTAAATGCATAAACATTATGAAACAGCACAAAACACAAAATTGTGAGCCAGATGGTTTTTGAAATATCAGCTCCTTCCATTACTAGTTGCATTATTATTTTTGAGTTTTTGAAGTCTCACTTCTAAAGGAAATGATTATTAAATTTGATTCAAATACTAATTGAGATAATGCCTGCAAAACGCATCATGGAGTTCCCAGTACATACTATGTACCTGACAATGTACCATTTTCCTTACCTTTACAGTAAGCAATGTTGTTTTTAGTAATATGACCCTTGTGAAAAGGAAAACCTTGGAAAAAAGTTAATTTGAATTTATTAGAATTTTGCCAATGGCCTTTGATCATACTGCATTAGAATAACAATGTTATGTTTCACTCATTTCTTTGTAGTTTTCATAGCTAATATTTTTGGAAAAATCATCTTTACCAATTTAATCATTCTTTAACTTGCATTGAATTTTGTAACCATAGGTGAATTTGAAACACAAAAACAAATATTCTGATATTATTGGAAGGGGAAACATCACCAGGATCCAAAAGCAATATTGAACTTCCAGTGAAGATGTACAGGGTAGTACACAAGATTTTTACTGCACAGACTTGTAAGGTTGCTCTGATTTTTGCCAGAAGAACTCCACTAAATTGAGAAATGCTAGGTTCATAGTACATACTCAAAGCCATAATTATTCATCCCCCCACCTCCTGCCCTACTAGAATCTATCTGACACTCATTAAGGTTGGGACAGAAGCTCAGTCATCAGCTATAGAAACATTATTTCCTACAAAATCATCTCATTCATTTAAATATATGAGCATGAGAATACATTTGTTTCATTTCTGAGGTCCTCAATGTGAAATGGAGCTTATGAAAATGTAGCTTATATTCCCTGATAGTAGCTCAGAGAATCTAGTTAACTGAATACCTACTGCACTCACATTCCCATTTCAATACAACGATTCAAATTTATTATGATATTTTAGCATTTCACTTTCTAATCTTAATGACTCTAAAAAGTAATTTGGAGGACTCTGCAATAAGTGTGGTAAATGTTATTGTCCGTATAACTTGGAAGTGTTCATACATTTTGTGTCAACAAGGATGAACTTCACTCACAGGATAAGAAAGTGACTAATGAAATGCAGGTGACACTGGTAAGATTAATGACGTTATCTTGCAAACTCAAGCAAAGCCTTAAGCTGGAAAATATATGACTTTCAAACTAGCCCTTAATTACCAAAATTTTAAAACTTGTCACCTTAATCAAATAAAATTATTTTGTACAGAAAGTATTTTGTGCTGATATTTGAACTTTCAAAAATAGATTTTGTCAAGATATATGCATTTTTGTAATACCACCATTCTATAAATTGCTTCAGCACAGATCTTTTCTGTAAAGACATTGTCAAAGTAACCTAAATAGGACTTACAAAATACAACTTTTAAAAAACTTTTCAAACTGCAGGATTAAATAAAATGAATATATCTGTGGGAATATTAACATATTAGCCCACACAACAACTTATGTAAGATGCTATTTAAGACAGATTTACTGTCTTAAAATGATTATATTTCTTATGATGTGTCAGGTTAAAATTTTTAAATATTCTATATTCTAGTCTACATTTGGTAAAAAGATGTCTGGATAATAACTGAATCTCAAATTCTTCAGAAGTTATAACATATAATATTCAGATAGTTCTAAAGCTAAAACAATCTCCTGTTTACCTACTAGATTGTTAAAGGTATGACATATTTCACTCACCTGTATAAAAAAAGTGACTGATAAATGCAGATAGTATGTGAACTGAATTGAAAAGACAGCACATTCATAGTATAAGTCACCAAAAATAAGGTTTTCCAGTGGACATCTCCACTGCCAATTTATCCTGGAAACCAGTCTGGAAAAGGGAATGCAGCCACAGGAGT